>NC_060062.1:23412250-23712250 GCF_020283565.1 Trifolium pratense
AGCCATGTTCAATCACTTTGATGCTCCCCCTCAGGTCAAAAGTTGGCGCTACCCAACTCAGCAAACTACTAGTGTATCAGACAGTTATATAGACTTGATAATGTTATATTCTATCCAATGTGGGATATAAAAAATGCTAAGACAAGTAAAGTAATTGATCCAAGATGGTATAGTTTTGCTGCTAGCTAACATTGGTCTAGACCAATCATACAATTTGGTTTCACATTTTCTAAGTAATTCTAAACAGATCATATATACAAATTTCGATAAACCATCATCCACAGTATGTGATTTTTTCTGTTCTTCATCTCTTATAATAAGCTTTACAACCAGCGCATAATAGAGTAGTATTAAGACTCAATGATGCACTGTCTGCCCTACTACCATCATAATCATAAATTGTTGAATTTAGTGTCATAAGAGAAACCACAACAGATCTCATTGTTGGACGTCGTTTCGGATCTCGGTTTATGCAAGCCTTGGCAAGCCGTGCCATCTGCCAGTGGAAAAAACAGGTAAAGCTTGTCTGATAGTACAGAAATCAGAAATGCAAAAATGTTTATGATTCATACATAGTGTATACCTTGTTGATGGAATCAATTGAATAGTTTTCTCCTAGCCTTGGATCCACCAGTTTTCTTAGACCTTCTATATGATCTCCCTCTTGATCAATAACTTCATCAAACTGACATACATATCAGTTAAAAAAAAAACACAATATATGAACATATGTATAAGTACTAATTAACAATCAATTACCAATGCTACAAGGCTCTTGTATTCATCAATAGATTCATTGGTCTTAAACTCAAACTCAGTTGTATCAATCTTGATCACAGCTGTTTTAGCAGAAATTAGTTCATAAAAAGAACAACTCCAAAAGCATATACATCTATCTTGCGAGAAATACGTCCATATACATTTCTGCAAAAAAGTAAATGGTAGAATTAAACTAAGTCCTAAGAATAAGATAGCCATATTAACTACATAAAAGAGAAGTAGAGTTCATCATACTCAGGTGGCATGTAACCAAATGTGCCTGCAATGTGATCGGTTTTATCGGTTGAACTTGCAACATCAGTCAGCTTGGTTAATCCAAAATCTGCAACCTGTAATAATAGGAATAATATAAGATCTCACTCTCACACAATTATCTCAAGAAGAAAAATAGTACCAACTAAGAATCTTTCACAAAATTATCGAGGCATAACTATACCTTCGCAGTGAAGTTTTCATTTAACAAAATGTTATCTGATTTAATGTCGCGATGGATGTATACAGGCACCGAATGATCATGAATATACTCGAGTCCTCTCGCAACATCAAGAGCAATTTGCACCCTTGTAGACCATGTCATCGGTTCTTTCGCTGCAAACAGTATTCACATTAATGCAACATCACTATGAAAATAGATAAGCTTATAAAAAAAAAAAACTATGAAAATAGATAACTCTTCGTGTGTTTATAATATAACCTGAATTATGTAGATGTTGGCTTAAGTTTCCATTGTCTATGTATTCATAAACAAGGAATAGAGATCCCTCAACACAATATCCAATCAAGTGTACCTATTTGGACATAACAATAGATAGATATAGATTACAAAATAACTCAAGTTTATAAAGCACTAATCACTTATATAAAGTAAAAACTAAAACAAAATTTGTTTTACGCTTGAAAACTCACCAGGTTCCAGTGATGGACACTTGTTAAGACTTTGAGTTCAGCAAGAAATTCTCTTGTTGCTTGAATTTTCATCTTTTTTATTGCAGTTTTCTGCGTAATTGAAGACAACCAACTTAATAAGAAAACAATTGTTATAAGTTAAAGTAACACTAACGATCATTTTACAACCATCTCCGAGGGAATTTGAACTCCATCCCTTTATACTGTAAGGCCAGACTCTTACCAAATGAATGCAAGGTAAATTGGTGTCAATGATTACAAACCTTGCCTCTCAGCTCTCCATAGTAGACCTCGCCAAAACCACCTTGACCAATTTTGTTAGCCAAACTGAAGTTATCAGTAGCATTGGCTAGTTCTTTGTACGAAAACTCGGGTGATTTGTCTACCACAATGAATTTAGCTCCTGTTTCACCATTAGTATTTTTATTAACTGTTAAAACTAACTTTTTCGATTCTTATACTTATATTTGGTCACGAATGGAATAGTTAATAATAACATAGAATATGAATACAAAAATATAACACTACCATCTTGAGATGAACACGCGATAGAAGTTTCGGGAAATTTAGTTTTCTCTTCTTCCTTCTTTCGGAAGTATCTGACATATATACAGATAACTAATACTAATAAAAGTCCAAGTATTCCTGCTATTGTTATACCAACAGCTGCACCTTTAGCAAGACCTGTTTATATAGAACCAAATTAAAACTCATACGAGACATTCACCTTCTTTTACATTCACATATTTTTTGTGAACAAGCATCAAGCATGTTCATTAGAAGGCAAACCTGTTCTGCAAGAGCGAAAAAAGGAAGTTAGAAAGATAGAACCAAACATGAAGCAATACTTGCAATTCAAGTTACCTACCTAGGATACAAGGGAACATAATCTCCATTTTGATCTGCAAATTATAAAAATAAATAAATAAAAGGGTAACTTAATCATTGAATATAAAAGGATGATGAATGAAATCGAAAACGAGAACATACATACCTCTTCCTGGAATGAACACAATCCCACTACCTTTGCTGAAATTGACACCAGAATTGAAACTCTGTATCACCCCTTCATCAAGTTTAGAATCACTTGCAATATTTTGAAGAGTATCACTAGCCCTTAGTGGATAGGTAATAAACAAGCCATAATCTTTTGAAATCTGACTATTCCCACAAGAACAATTGACAGTAACATTAACCTTAGCTTTAACAGGTATATGATTTAGATCATAACTGTTAAACTTTTTCAAAACCTCAACACTTGTCAAACTTGCATAATAAGTATTTGCAATCAAATCATAAGTATCTCCTTCCTTTGCTGTGTATTCAAACACATGGCCTAAAAATTCACCTTCAATACATTCACATGGGAATGGAATATTGATTCTAAAAAATGAAAAAATATTAGCATGATTGGTTACTATTTTATTGTATCTATTTAAAATATCAGAAGAATTATTGGTAACAATCTTTGATTGCATAAAGTTTTTTACACTTGGAAGTTCAACTAAAGGTAAGACATAGTAAGAAGCTAAAGCTATATCACACCCTTTCAGACACTTGGATTCTACTTTCAGTAAAACACAATCCAAAAACATAAAGAACAATAGTAAGACTAACACATTTTTGAGTTTCATTGAATTAATATGAGAGAGAGAGAGAGAGAAAGAGAGAAGTAGAAAAAGAAATTAACTCAAATCAATAAAACATTAATTCATTCATATATGTAGTGTAGTAGTACATTAATTTTTTATTTTTTTGAAAGTAATGTCATGCATGATTCTTAGTAACGATTGGCTATTATAAAAAAAATAAAAAATAAAAAGAATAGGGGTTGACATGTCAATAATTCAAATACTGAAAATGTCAATGAATGCGGGTTAAGTTTTGAAGGACTAGGTCTAAATGTCAATGAACTTTCATTTGTAGTTGTGTATATGTGTGAGTTACAGGCCCCCCAAACTTACGAAAAGACCCTTATAGTTTCAGATCGTATCTTCCAAAATGTTTATATTGACTTCTTTTGGATCTATCTTCCGAAATACATGGAGATTTTGGATTGTCAATCCAAATCAAACTAGATCCAAAATCAGGGGTATTTTTGGGGGGCTTGACAGCAACACTGGGGGGGTTCTAAAGAGCAATTTTCAAAAAATGATGACCATCCAAAGGCTAGGCCCACCAGGCTTAGTGGGCTGGTAGTGCAGCAGCCTCTGTTATCCCTCCACTGTTGGGAGCCAGAGGTGTTCGCTGCTCTGTGAAACCAGCCTAACGCAGTGCCCTCTTGTCTAGGAAACGAGAGACCCAAACCTTCGCCCAAGTCTCATGGTCCAACTTTCAACTTGGAGCAGGCAGGCCAGCAAATTGCAGCTACCAACACAGCCTTGTTCCATCACTAAAACCTTGGCTGGCGCATCAGCAATATTGCGGCCGCAATTGCGGATGCAAACCACAATTTAAAACCTTGGCTGGCGCTACCCAACTCAGCAAACAGTCTAGTATGTCAAACACTTATATATACTTGATAGTGTTATATTCTATCCAATGTGGGACATAAAAATATTAAGTGAAGTAACTTATCAAAGATGGTCTAGACCAACCATATGACATGCAATTTGGTTCCACACTTTCTTTGTAATTATAAACAAATCATGTATACACATTTTGAGTATTTTTTTTTGTTCTTGTCTTGAAATAAATTTACAACCAGTTCACAGAATAGTATTAAGTTTCACAGTGGAATTTTAATTTTAGTCATCATGCTCCATGGTGGGACTCAATGCTTCACTAACTATCATACTTCTATCATCAATTGAAGAATTTAGTTTCATAAGAGAAACCATAACAGCTCTCATTCTTGGACGTTGTTTCGGATCTCGGTTCGTGCAAGTCTTGGCAAGCTGTGTCATCTGCAAGTGGAAAAATAGGTATATCTTGAATGATACTGAAACTAGAAACACAAAAATGTTATGATTCATAAATAGTATACCTTTTTTATGGAATCAATTGAATAGTTATCTCCTAGCCTCGGATCAACCAGTTTTCTTAGACCTTCTTCATCATCAATAACTTCATCAAACTGCCATATACATATCAGAAGTTTTAAAATAAAAAATATGAACATATAGGTAGTAATTAGCCATGTATAACAATTAATAAGGTTATTAATTGAGAATTAAAAATCAATTACCAAAGCTACAAGGCTCTTGTATTCATCAACAGATTCATTAGTCCTAATCTCAAGGCTCTTGAACTCGTTTTTATCGATCTTGATCACAGCTGCTTTAGCAGAAATTAGTTCATAAAGAACAACTCCGAAAGCATATACATCTATCTTGCGAGAAATATGTCCGTATGCATTTCTGCACAAAAGTTAATGGTAGAATTAAACTAAGGTAGTGAACTAGTTTTTACATTTCATTACTACTGAGAATAATGTGCATTCAGGGGAAAGACGCTATGTCCTTCGAAAGAAACTAAGCAATGGCTCTTTGATTTCAAAACTGCAATTTCTATATCCTAAGAATGAGGCCTAAGATTAAGATAGACTTAACCCCATAAAATGATAAGTAGAATTAATCATACTCGGGAGGCATGTAACCGAATGTGCCTGCCACATGATCAGTGTCATCTGTTGAACTTGCAATATCAGTCAGCTTGGTTAATCCGAAATCTGCAATCAGTAATAAGAATAATATATGATCTACCTCAAGAACAAAAATAGTAAGAACTGAGAAGATTTCACAAAATATTGAGGCATAGACCTATACCTTGCCAGTTAAGTTTTCATTTAATAAAATATTTTCTGATTTTATGTCGCGATGGATATATACAGGCACTGAATGATCATGAATATACTCGAGTCCTCTTGCTACATCCAGAGAAATTTGCAACCTGGTAGACCATGGCATTGGTTCTTTCGCTGCAAACAGTATTCATATTAATGAAACATCTATGAAAATCGATACTCTTCATCATGTGTTTATATGTGACCTGAATTATGTAGATGTTGGCTTAAGTTTCGATTTTCCATGTATTCATAGACAAGGAATAGATATCCCTCGACACAATATCCTATCAAGTGTACCTATATGGACATAACAATTGATAAATATAGATTACAAAATTTCTGTGATATAAAACATGTTTTAATATTATGTTTGAAAATTTACCAGGTTCCAGTGATGAACACTTGTCAAGACTTTCAGTTCAGAAAGAAATTCTCTTGTTGCTTGCATCTGCATCTTCTTGATTGCAATTTTCTGTGTAATTGAAGAGAGCTTAATTAATAAAAGAACATATGTATTAATAGTCATTTTACAACCACCTCAGAGGGAATTTGAACTTTATCCCTTAAGGCTATGTAATGCCATACTCTTAACATTGAGCCGACACCATATGCAACTTTTGTTTCAAATGATCAATGCAAAGTAAAACCAACAATGCTATGATACCTGGCCTTTCAGCTCTCCATAGTAGACCTCACCAAAACCACCTTGACCAATTTTGTTAGCCAAACTGAAGTTATCTGTAGCATTGGCTAGTTCTTCGTACGAAAACTCTGGTGATTTGTCCAACAAAATGAATTTGGAGCCAGTATCACCATGGATATCTTTATCAACTGTGAGAGGTATAAAATAATTAAGCAGGAGACTAGTTTCAAGTTCAACACATGAATATTGGAGCACTTTGTTCATATACTATACCATCTTTAGTTGAAGGTGCCATAGAATCATTTGGTGGAAAATTAGATTCCTCTCCATTCTTTTTTCGAAAGTATCGAGCATATATACAAATTGATAATAACAGAAGCATGCATATTCCTCCAACCGATATTCCAGCAGTAACTAAACTTCTAGCTAAACGACCTGCTTATATAGATAGAAATTTAAGCTCATATGTTTGTGAACATGATTATCTGTGTATAGCTAATTATTTGATAAGTTTGAAGGCCAAACCTGCTTTTCTGCAAGAGGGAAAATAAATAATAATGGTATCAAATATAAATAAATAATAATGCTATCAAACATAAATGAATTTTCGTTTTTGTGACGACTAACTATGAAGGGCAACAGAATAAAACTTACCTAGAAGGCAAGGGAACATAAACTCCATTTTCATCTGCAAAATTTAAACCAAGAAAAAAGAAAATAAAAGAACAAAATAATCAACCATGACAATCAATAAACAAACATTACTTAATGCATTTTTCATCAACATAGGCTACAATATTAACCATATATTTGGAAGAATTTGAGTTTAAATCTTCGTTGAAATAATTTTTTTGTCAGACTTTACTAACCTTTTAGCCCGTTTCCCTTAGGAAACCGAAGGTTAAGACCATTTTTTTTTTTCTTTTTACTAAAATCAAAATATTTGATCAACAGAATAATATCCATAACATGTCAGAAAAACCAAATCCATAACAAGCACAAAATTTCCACCATCAGAAAACCAAACCAAACCATGACAGAAAAATAAAAATCTAACCTTTCCCTGGAATAAAAACAAGACCCTGTTGACAGAGTCTATGTCTTTGTTGTAGATGATAATATCTTGAGGTTTTGAAACAACTTTGGATTTCATAATGTTTGAAATGTAAGAAATGCTGGCTCCATTCCTTATATAGTAGGAAGCTAGAGCTAAGTCACAGCCGCTGAAACACATTGATTCGGAACTATTTATGAACATAATACACAAGAAAACTGTTAATCTTGATGATTTTGATTCCATATGTATAGCTAGAGAGATAGACGATCACATCACATGCAAATATGAAAACGACCAAGCTTTTGGTGTGACTTTATATTTATTTGCAAAATTCAGTGAGTATATTTGTGTACTAACTCACTCTATTCATGAAATTTAAACATATCACCTGATCAATTATTATTTTTGTCAAAGTAGCCAATGACCAGAATTTCATCCTTAAACGTGAATAAGTGAAAATCTCATACTCAACTTTGACTCTTGTACATTATAATATCCCTAATAAGTAACAACTGAGTTATTCTCACGAATACTGGTCGATTATTATTATACATACCACATTATGTGTGATATATATGTTTTAGTTTATGTAGATAAATCCATATATGTAAGTACAAAAAGTTTATTTATTTTTTGATTCCTATGGAAGCCGGCAGGACATATTAGTCAACATGGAAATGTTCTACGTTGACTTTGACTCATGAGTGTTATTAAAATAAGAGCGAAGGTTGGGTAATTAAAAAATATTTATTTATCAAGTATGAGGTCGCAAGAAATATTTGCATTTGCAAAATGATTATCACCCTTTGAAATTATGGAGCAATATCTATAAGTCTTCTATTTTAGATTTTTTTAAAAAAATTTAACATGATGATTTATAAGATATAAACTTTTTTTTTTGTTGTACACAAAACATCTTCCACCTGAAGTGTTAGGTACTAAATATCCAATTCAGTCCTAGATATACTATTAGCAAAATCTAAATCTTTCATAAACCAACATCAAAGAAATAAAATTGAACCTTTTCCTGTTATAAAAATGGAACCTCTTCCTTGGCTGAAATTGTACCTCTTAAGCAACTCAGCATTCAGCTTGATATCTTTTGCAATAGACTCCAAAGTGCCCTTACAATAAAGAGGGTATGTGATGAACAAACCTTAATCCTTGGAAACCTCTCTATTCCCAAATGAACAGTTAACAGTAACATTAACCTTCACAAATTTAGGAATAGACTCCAACACAGGAATAAGAATTTGGGTATTATGAATAATACATGGAAATCATGTTGGTAACTTGGTCTGGAAATGGACCCATATCACAAGCACGTTGCCTTTGACCTTTGAAACACTATCTTAAGCTTTGAATGGGAACAAAAATTCAACTACAGTCTCAGTTTTCTTTATGCTTTTGTCTAATATGCAAAAGTAAACAAGTCTTGCATCATACACAAAATCGTTTTAAATTATCAGATCAATAAGTCACATCATATTACATTTAATCCAGTAGTAAAACTTATTTATTATATGATGAAAACAAGCTTGTGCATGATATTTACTACGTACTTGTTTCAAAATCACATTAACTACTTGTTTATTCTATACTATTGTTTATACCTAAAAATAAATAACCTTTTAGCTGAAATCAGCAAGCACTCGAATTTAGGGTTAACCCATTTCCCCTCGGCCGAAAGAGGGTTAGGCGAGCAAAGAGACAGCTGAATGTGAGTTAGTCGAATATTTATCATGGCTACTGAGATCTACGAGGGTTGTGGAGGAATCGGAATCAGTCAAAGCTCATTAGAATACAACCGGACAATTTGACATTTTACTCGTGTTCCTAATTATAAATGTACTACGATTTTGGCAACAAAACAGTTAAATGGTGAGATGACTGCAACATCATTTAATCCTGTACTACTATTTTCCGGACATTAAATTTACAAAAGCTGGATTTTCAAAAAAAGATGAAACATTCCAATCCTCAGTAGTAGAAGTTAGTGTCGTAAGAGCAACCACAACAGATCTCATGCTTGGACGTAGTTGCGGATCCTTCATTGTACATGCTTTGGCTAGTTTTGCTATCTGCAATGTTGAAAAATGGACAAAACTTTATTAATGTTAAAGCTATTTATTATCAGTCAAATTTTTTAATACTTCACATTATTTGTACATTGCAAACTGAATCAACTGAGTAGTTATCTCCAAGTCTAGGATCCACCAGATTTTTCAGAGCTTCTGTCGGATTTGTTTCATGATCAAACACTTCATCAAACTGTCAAAAAAATCAACAAAATAACTTCAACAAACAAGAAAGGGAAATATGTCATTAGTCTTCTTAATTAGTTATGTAAGTAAATTTCCTACTATTTTGTATCTTAACAAACATAATTTCTCTTTGGCTAAACTGCACTTTTGGCCCCCGTAACTTTCAATAACTTGCAATTTGGACCCCCTAACTTTTACAAACTTGCGATTTTGGCACCCTAAACAATTCAACGACATGTGACAAATGACTCACATACCACGTCAACATATCTTTCACATGGACAATGACTCACATGCCACAATGCTGACATGGCATGTGAGTCTTTGTCCGCGTGGCAAGACATGCTGATGTGGCATGTGAGTCACTTGCCACATGTGCTAGCGCGGCAGGTGAGTTATCCTTTTGCAAAATAGGTTAAAGTTAGGGGGCCAAAATCGCAAGTTTGTGAAAATTAGGGGCCAAAAATGCTATTTTGAAAGTCTGAACTGGACCGGACACATTGGCAAGCATAGGTCCAGTTCAGAACCATGTCATTATTGTTAATTATTTATGTAAACAAATTTCATTGGTATCTTAACAAACATCATTTCTCTTTATGTAAAATTATTAGGATACCAACTGAAAATAATAAACGAGAATCACCAAAGCTACAAGGCCTTTTACTTCAGGTCCATCACGGATTACAGCTTGTTTAGCAGAAATAAGTTCATATAGAACAACTCCAAAGGCATAGACATCGATTTTTGGAGAAGGAGCAACACCACCACGCGCGTATCTGTAGATTAGAAACGGAATCATCAAAATTGAATTTTTGAAAAGTAACCGAATGTTGAGTTTCCATTGAAGAGAAAAACAATTCATGATCATACTCTGGTGGCATGTAACCGAATGTACCCTGCACGATCTTATTAGATGAAGTTGAATTTTCAACGTCAGCAAGCTTGGATAATCCAAAATCTGTAACCTGCAATGCAAAAGAAATTAAGAACAATCTCACATCATAATCCCAAGAAGAAAAACGGTACATAAAATATTCCGAATTATAACTTGTACCTTTGCACGAAACCTTTTGTCTAATAAAATATTTTCTGACTTTATGTCGCGATGGATATATCCATGTACGGTATGTTCATGAATATATTCAAGAGCTCTAGCTGAATCCAGCGCGATTTGCATCCTTGTAGACCACGTCAAAGATTCTCTTTCTGCAAAATTTTGATTTGACCAGAGACTTACTAAGTCATTACAATCACATATTCACCTGAGTGCACTGCACATATTACTTAAAATAGATATTTTACTTGTGTTCATCTCACCTGAATCGCGGAGATTTTGACTTAAGTTTCCATTGTCAATGTATTCATAGACAAGGAAGAGAAAACCTTCAACACAATATCCAATCAAACCTACCTACATGGTCACAAATATGTAGATTAGAACTTTTTGTTTTCAATTCTTGTTTCGAAAACAAAATTCATATTTACTAATAGACAATTAATTACTAGGTTCAAGTGATGAACACGAGTTAAGACTTTCAATTCAGCACAAAATTCCTTGGATGCTTTCATCCTCATCTTCTTGATTGCGGCTTTCTGTTGAATTGGAAAGAACTTATTTAATACCAAAATATAAACATTATGAAGTCATGCTGCAGTCAGCAGCTCTGAGCTATCGGGACAGCCACGAACTCACTAACTGCATGGAGTCATGGGTGCCAACTGCACCCAATCTGGATCCGTCCTACATGTATTATAATAAAATAGAAAGGATATGCAAACTTTATGTAAGTTGAGATCATGCATAGGCCAACAAACCTGGCCTCTCAGCTCTGCATAGAAGACTTCTCCAAAACCGCCTTCACCAATTTTATTAGACATGCTGAACTTATTTGTGGCAATGGAAAGTTCTTTGTATGAAAACTCTTGTGATTTTTCCACCAAAAGGCCTGTGATTTCGGTACCAATTTGAGCTGAGTTCATCATCTTGGAATCATCTAAGGTCAAATTTTTCTTCCATGCTTTCTTCTTTAGGTAATATTTAACATACACACCAAACGACGATAGTAAAATCCCTGCTAGTACTCCAACAGATATTCCGGCAATAGCTCCGCTTCCTAGACATGCTCATGTAGAAACTATACATTAGATTTAAATAACATTTGCATTATAATTTTGAGGATATTGATATCAAACTTCATTGAAGACAATAATCAAATAACCAACTTTCTGAGGGAGTTAGAAGATCGAACCTACTGTACTGCAAGGGAAAATGAAAATTTATGATAATGTTTTCTAATACAATGAAAACATAATTAAACTTTATGTAGTTAACATGGACAAATAAGGTTAGAATATATACTTGGAGTGAAAGGGCAAATAACTTCCATTTATGTCTGCAAAGTGAAAGTACGAAAATTATGAGTCGAGTATTTCAAAATTCACAGCAGGAGAAACAAAATAAAAAGAGGCAACTACATTCTATACTTATGTAGCTCCGACAAGGGAACCGGATATGACAGTATCATTTCAACAGGGTAATAATTTGAGAAGTTACAAGTCATAGAATGTAACAACAAGTGATAGTGCTGTTTCCGTGTCAGACACCATCACAATGAGACGTGTCGTACACCAAACATGTCTTCAATCTGAAGTGTTGGTTCTAAATCTCCAATTCAGTCCTAGATATACTATTAGCAAAATCTAAAATCTGAACACTCTTTCATGAACCAACATCAGAGCAACTACAAAATCACCATTATGAGTTTATACAAAATGACAAACAATGACAGAAAAATAAAAGCTGAACCTTTTCCTGGAATAAAAACAAGACCAGTTCCTTGGCTGAAATTCACACCAGGGTTGTACCGCTGAAGCAACTCAGCATCAAGTTTGTTATCCTTTGCAATAGACTCCAAAGTGTCCTTAGAAGTAAGAGGGTATGTGATGAACAAACCATAATCCTTAGAAACCTCTCTATTCCCACATGAACAGTTAACAGTAACATTAAGAGTTCCATCAACAGGAATATTATCTGGACTATAAACGTTGAATCTTTGCAACCCCTCCTCATTAGTCAAATTGCTAAAAGTGAATTCAGCAATTGAAGCATAGGTATCTCCTTGGTGAAGCTCATATAGAAAAGTGTGACCAAGAAACTCATTATTGATGCAATCACAAGTGAAGGGAACATTCACTCTCGAATCGCCTAGGAGACTATTTGGGCTTTGTAATGTGTCCTTGTTGTAGCTGAAAATATCTTCAGGTTCTGAAACAACCTTGGATATCATGATGTATGAAATATATGTTAAGTTTGAACCTATTTGTATATTGTAGGAAGCTAAAGCTACGTCACAAGTTTTGGTGCAGTATGATTCTGCAGTAAAGGCCAGTAACAAGAGTAGAAGTAATAATCTGAATTTGATTGGTTTCATGATTGTACAATAGGAACACAGAATAAGAATTTGGGTGTTATGAATAATACATGGACAATCATGTTGATAACTTGCCATGTTGGTCTGGAAATGGACCCACATCACATCCAAGTTGCCTTTTCCCTTTGAAAAACTTTGCCTTTGACCTTTGAAAAACTATCTTAAGCTTTGAAAAGGGACAAAACTTCAACTATATATTCAGTTTACTTTATGCCTTTATATAATATGAAAAAGTAAATAAGTCTTGCATCTTACACAAAATTGTTATTGCATTTAATTCTCTTAAAATTGAGAGTTAGGCCTAATTCAACCTTACAAAATCGGTTTGTAAGGTGAGAATTGCCTCTACTTTATAAACATATATTCAGGCCATCTCGCAACTAATGTGAGACTCTTAACAAATTCAATAGTAAAACTTGTTTATTATATGGTGTAAACAAAAAAAAATACTCTATAAATATTGTTTACAACTAAAATAAAATAGGGTTAACCGAGTTCCCCTCAGCTGATGGAGGGTTAGGCGAGCAAAAAGACAGCAGAACGCAAGTTAGTCGAATATTTATCAAGGTTACTGAGGCCTACAAGGGTTGTGGAGGAATCGGAATCAGTCAAAGCTCAGTAGAATACAACCGGACAATTTGACATTTTACTCGTGTTCCTAGTTTGAAATGTACGTACTACTACGATTTTGGCAATAAAACAATGAAATGGTGATGCCTCATAATTTATTCGTGTACTACTATTTTCCGGACATTAAATTTACAAAAGCTGGATTTTCAAAAATTGATGAAATATTCCAATCCTCAGTAGTAGAAGTTAGTGTCATAAGAGCAACCACAACAGATCTCATGCTTGGACGTAATTGCGGATCCTTCATTGTACATGCTTTGGCTAGTTTTGCTATCTGCAATGTTGAAAAATGGACAAAACTTTATTAATGTTGAAACTATAAATTATCATACAAAAAATTTAATACTTCACATTATTTGTACATTGTAAACTGAATCAATTGAGTAGTTATCTCCAAGTCTAGGATCCACCAGATTTTTCAGAGCTTCTGTCGGATTCGGTTCATGATCAAACACCTCGTCAAACTGTCAAAAAAAATCAACAAAAAAACTTCAACAAACATGAAAGGGAAATATGTCATTAGTCTTCTTAATTATTTATGTAAGTAAATTTCATACTATTTTGTATCATAACAAACATTCTCTTTATATAAAATTATTAGGATACTAATTGAAGATAATACATGAGAATTACCAAAGCTACGAGGCCTTTTACTTCAGGACCATCATTGATTACAGCTTGATTAGCAGAAATTAGTTCATATAGAACAACTCCAAATGCATAGACATCTATTTTTGTAGAAAGAGCGATACCACCATGCGCATATCTGTTGATAAGGGAATGTAACTTATGTAATCATCAGAAAGAGACAAAGGAGCTAAACACGTAATTTGAGTTTAGATTAGTTTCTACCTTATGAAAAACTTTCTAATAAAAATGAGTTTATATGATTCATTTTAGTGAAATTTATTTTTCAGTAAGTACTTATTGATAAGTTTATCTAAACCGACTCATATCCATCGATTGGCCTCAAACAAGCCAGGTTCTTTGTTTCTAAATTCTCCAAATATCGCAAATTCTACGAAAAAGAAAAGTTTGCTATCCAGTGGAAAGATTAAGAATTCATCATACTCAGGTGGCATGTAACCGAATGTACCCTCCGCAACTATAGCAGATGAAGTTGAATTTTCAACATCAGCAAGTTTGGATAATCCAAAATCTGCAACCTGCAATGCAAAAGGAACGATGAAGGGTCTCACATCTTGATCCCAATAAGAAAAACTGTTAAAACAATATTCCAAAATGTAACTTCTACCTTTGCACGAAAGTTTTTGTCTAATAAAATATTTTCTGACTTTATGTCGCGATGGATATATACACGCACGGTATGCTCGTGAATATATTCAAGACCTCGAGCTGAATCAAGAGCGATTTGCATCCTTGTAGACCATGGCAAAGGTTCTCTCTCTGGTAACATTTTGATTTGATCAGAAAACTACTAAGTTATCACAATCACATATTCACATTGGTGCGCCATTACTTAAAATAGATATTTCCCTTATGTAAATCTCACCTAAATCGCGAAGATTTTGACTTAAGTTTCCATTGTCAATGTATTCATAGACAAGGAAGAGAAAACCTTCAACACAATATCCAATCAGCCTTACCTACATGGTCACGAATAGGTAGATAAAAAATATGAAAATAAAATATAATATTAAAAATCAGTAATGTAATTACCAGGTTCAAGTGATGAACACGAGTTAAGACTTTCAATTCAGCATAAAATTCTTTTGATGCTTTCATCTTCATCTTCTTGACAGCGGCTATCTGTATAATTGGAGACGGCTTATTTAATACTACCAAAATATAAACATTATGAAAGGTTATATAGCAGTAACAATTGCATACATGTCCTATATGTGTTATTGTTAGAACAATGATTTCACGATGTCTGATAACCAAGTACGGGACCAATTGTGCCTACGTCTCCAACAGTTATAATAAAATAGAAAGAATATGCAAACTTATTTCAAGAACATATACATGTAATGTAACTAAGATAATGCATAGAAGACAAACCTGTCCTCTCAGCTCGGCATAAAAGACTTCTCCAAAACCACCTTCACCAATTTTATTATCCTCACTGAAGTTATTTGTAGCAACGGATAGTTCTTCGTATGAAAACTCTAGTGAGTTTTCCACTATAATGCCTGTGATGTGAGTACCAGTTTGATCTGAGTTCATGTTTGGATCATCCAAGATCAAATTTTTTTTCTTCCATGCCTTTTCCTTTAGGTAATATTTAATATAAACACAAATTGACAATAATAAAAGTCCTGCTAGTACTCCAACAGATATTCCAACAATAGCCACAATTCCTATAAATTGAGATGAAAATAGCATTGGCATTATAATTTTGAGGATATCTTTACTTTGGGATTGATATTGATATCAAATTTCAGTGAAGACAATAATCAAATATCTTTCTGAGGGAGTTTGAAGATCATACCTATTGTGCTGCAAGGGAAAATGAAAACTTATTATAATGTACTTTTTTCAGATAAGGAAAAAAATAACGAAACTTTATGTAAGTTAATATGGACAATAAGGTTAGAATTTATACCTCGAGTGAAGGGGCATATAGCTTCCATTTTGATCTGTAAAGTGAAAGGACAAAAATTTTGAGGCAAGTATTTCAAGATTCACAGTGAGTAGAAACAAATTTAGATGATGCAGCTTCATTCTATATTATAGGCTTAAATCATAATGCTCATTAGTTAAGCTTTGCTAAAGATTCAGCAGATACCATCCCATTCTGTTAGAATCGCAAACAATAGGCAAACGATGTTTGGTAACGAAGTTCAGCCAATTGTGTCTGCATATTCGACTGCAGACCAATTGTAGTTCCATTTATTAGACTTTACAGTCTCACTCGCTCGGCTCGTTCATCCCTACCCACTTGTCAGTACCTATGAGCCTTATCCAACAAGTCCAGATTACAAGTTTATTCCTCCTAGTTGTAATCTAAAACGAATTGACCAAACCCAAAGGGCCCCTCCACTCACTCCACTATGCTATATGCTACGCTCAAGCGTTTTGTCCACTTATCAGCAAATATGAGCACATACTAACAATGAAGCACAGACACTTCTCATATTAGTTGTGTCCCGGGTTCGGACACGTGTCGGTGTCCAACACCGTCACGACACCGACACTATGATTACATTGAATTATGTTAATTTTTCAAATTATTATTGGCGTCGACATGTTAGTGTCGGTGCATCATATACTAAACACATTCAGTCCTAGAAATACTTATTGGCAAAATCTAAAATCAGCTATCAAGATATCCAACAATGAGTACTGTTTCATAAACCAACATCAGATTAAATTACAAAAGTCGTATTATAAGTTCATACAAAAAGATCAAAACAATAGCAGCAAAATAAAAATCTAACCTTTCCCTGGAATAAAAACAAGACCACTTCCTTGGCTGAAATTCACACCAGGGTTATACCTCTGCAACAAATCAGCCGCAATCTCGGTATCCTTTGCAATAGACTCCAAAGTATCCTCACTTCTAAGTGGATATGTGATAAACAAACCATAATCCTTAGAAACCTTTCTGTTCCCACAAGAACAATTAACAGAAACATTAATCATTCCAAAATCAGGAATATTTGTTGGTCTATAAATGTTGAAGTTTTGCAGCCACACATCAGTTGTCAAATTGGAAAAATCATCTTCTGCAACTGATGTATATGTTTCACCTGGCTGAAACTGATATACAAAAGTATGAGCAAGAAACTCTCCATTGATACAATCACAAGGGAAAGGAACATTGACTCTTTTGCTTTTGCTTTTGTTGTTGGTGATGATGATGTCTTGTGGTTTTCTAAGAACATTAGATTTCATAATGTTTGAAATATATGTGAGGTTGACATCATTAGTTAAGGTGTAAGAAGCTAGAGCTAAGTTACAACCTTTGTTACACTTTGATTCTGTTATGAATGATGTTGAAGATAGTAACAAGAAGGAAAGTGAGAAGATGAATCTCAGTTCCATTGGATTGAGGGAAAGGAAAGTTTGAGGATGGGAAAAAGAAGATGAAAGAAGAAAATGGATGTGTTTGTATTATTGTTAGATTAAGCCACCAAATTAAGAGTACTATTTTTGTAGAATACTCGCTTAATTGCAGAGACTAATCTTTCGATCCTTGTGATATTCAAATGCGTGACAAAGTCTTCCTAAAAATTTTAAATATTTTTTCTCGACAGGGACAAGGGAAGGGGTATAACTCAGCGGTAGAGTGTCACCTTGACCTTGACGTGGTGGAAGTCATCGGTTCGAACCTGATTATCCTGTTGCATGCCCAAAATTGAATCCAGTAACTTGAATAAGCTAGCATACACACCCATCGTCTCATCTAAACGATCTTGGATACCGTTAAATAGATATTTGATATTACTAATATCTTAAAACAAATCTCCAATTACCCAACAACTCTTGGATGAGATGGTGCGAATTTCTTCTAACTTAACCACGGTTTTGGGTTTGGGTTCTGGCTTAGGCTTTGCGGCGTTAAAATTCTTAGTGAGAGTTTGTCGCTCATTTGAGTTTTATAAAACTCGAGTGATTAGTCTCTGCAATTAGACGCATAGAATATCTGATATAGAAAAAGACAAAACAAATCTATGATTCATTAATCTATCAAATTAGTTTGTTTATTTAACTATTTAGTATTTGTTGTGAATTCGTCTTAAAATCACACCAATGAATAACTTGATGTGTGGAGCAATAGAACAGCAACCAATAATTAAGCGGAATAAGCAATAATAATAACAACCGATAAAAAAAGATAAAGGAGAAGAAAGAACACAATATTTGTTTACCCAGTTCGGTCCAATAATGACCTAGTCTGGGGGAGAGAGCAGCCCCTCCGTTCCATTATATCAAACGAGTAACTTTACAAAGAAATTCCCAATTGAGTTACAAGAATTAATCCTAATTCTACCCAAAACCCAAATCTCTTCCCGTGGTCAAGAGACTCAATTTGATAAGTGATTCCCAAGGTGTACCACAAAGATAGTTCACCCACCCTAGAGTTGTACCAAGAGAAAACTCTTTTTCCTCTCTAAAACCCTAGCCCTTGTGTGGTGGCAAACTTTAATCCTTGCCTCTACATCTCTACTCTCTTTCTCTCTCTCTCTCTCAATTTTTCTATGAATAAAGCACTCCCTATTTATAGAAAAATATATGCCAAAAAATTAGTAACAAATCTGTTTTAAAATAAAACAAATCCAAGTCAGAATATCTTCCAAGAAAATTTTTTTTTTTTCCCAAAAAAAAAAAAACTTCAAAACATCAAAGATGCAAAAAGATTCAACAAAGATTTTTCTGACTTCTTGTAACTGAGATTTCAAGGCATATCCAACAATTCTCCACCTTGCCTTCAAATCGATGGTGATCCCATCAACCACCGTGCTGCTCTCTCCATCTTGAATCTTCTATTCAAGATCACCGGATTGTACCTCCCTCTTCATCCTCGGAATGCCTTCCGCTCTCATGAAGATCTTGCATCCCACTACCATAGGATTTTAGGTAGCCCCACAAGATTCACCGCACCCTCTTCAGACTCCGAAGTGGTCAACTTCGTACCTCCCTGAAGAAACGCTTGTTCCCCACTATCATCGGCGTTTTAGATAGCTCAACAAGCTCCACCATCCCTCTTCAGCCCCCGGATTGTGCCTTTTCCGTCCTCCTGAAGAATCGCTTGCCTCCGACTATCCATGGGATTTTGCGATAGCCCTACAAGCCTTCACCACTCTTCGACCCCGGAATGCCTTCCGTACTTTCGAAGTTTTGCTTGGCTCCAAACCAACCTTGGAATTTTAGGTGGTTCCACAAGCTGCAACATCAAACTCTCCTTGTATCCAACTACCTCCAGCAGTCTCACAAGTTACCAAGTCTGATCACCTGTTGCTTTCAATTGCCTCCCTGAAGATCCTCTCAAGGTCTTGCACTTCTTCAGCCACAATTGAAACATAATCCACAAGGTCTCCATGGTCATCCCCTTTGGTTCAACAATACCACTCTCCCTCCATATCTACGATTAGATAGCCAAGAGCTAATGTTGACTGTCTACCACTATTGGAAGACTCCACCTCAAACTGAGTTTCCACCAAAGTATACCCACCATGATTTCCACCTTGTAACACGCAAGACCTCTTCAATTCCTCTGAAACATACTTCAAGCTATTGTTAGTCTCCAACAATTCCAGTTCAGTTCAACACCTAGTAAACCTTGTTCACTAGTCCAACTAAACTCATGTCACTAACAGGTCCACCCGAAGTCCCACAACTCAACCACATTATGAGAATCACCGCTAGTTATAGATGCATGACCAACTATCTTTGCATCTAAGTTTAGGAACATACCTCACATCGTGTAAAAAAACTAATGATTGTCAAACTTCGTAAGACAAACTGAACTCATACCTTGAACCTTCAAGCTTTCCGTCTTCAAGATAAACGACTCCACCTTGAACTAACTCTAGAGTCTCAAAGTATTCATTCTTTGAACACATGTGAAAGGAGCATCCAACGTCCATGACCCAAATACTCCACCGGTTCTCAACTTCCACTAGCACCTCTACATAATAATAAAGTTGTTGTTTCAGAAGTAACCCGAGTATTCTTAGCACCGCCTCTCCAGGCTGATGTCGAGTATTATTACCACCGCCTCTCCAGGCCGACCTTCTTCGTGATCTCCATTAACCTTTTTATCTTCGAGGCACCGGATAACAACACTCCATGTTTTACCCATCATCCCGAACATTAAAATTGCTTCCATCTTCACTTTCCACAATTCCAAATTGCTTTCGGAAAGTCCCTCGATATCCCACTTAGAAACCATGGTGCTCACTTCAAATTATTCCGATTGCCCCACGGTGGGCGCCAATTGTTGTGAATTCGTCTTAAAATCACACCAATGAATAACTTGATGTGTGGAGCAATAGAACAGCAACCAATAATTAAGCGGAATAAGCAATAATAATAACAACCGATAAAAAAAGATAAAGGAGAAGAAAGAACACAATATTTGTTTACCCAGTTCGGTCCAATAATGACCTAGTCTGGGGGAGAGAGCAGCCCCTCCGTTCCACTATATCAAACGAGTAACTTTACAAAGAAATTCCCAATTGAGTTACAAGAATTAATTTTAATTCTACCCAAAACCCAAATCTCTTCCCGTGGCCAAGAGACTCAATTTGATAAGTGATTCCCAAGGTGTACCACAAAGATAGTTCACCCACCCTAGAGTTGTACCAAGAGAAAACTCTTTTTCCTCTCTAAAACCCTAGCCCTTGTGTGGTGGCAAACTTTAATCCTTGCCTCTACATCTCTACTCTCTTTCTCTCTCTCTCAATTTTTCTATGAATAAAGCACTCCCTATTTATAGAAAAATATATGCCAAAAAATTAGTAACAAATCTGTTTTAAAATAAAACAAATCCAAGTCAGAATATCTTCCAAGAAATTTTTTTTTTTTTCCCAAAAAAAAAAAAACTTCAAAACATCAAAGATGCAAAAAGATTCAACAAAGATTTTTCTGACTTCTTGTAACTGAGATTTCAAGGCATATCCAACAGTATTTATTATTAATTTTTGTTCTCTCTATTTAATTCTTAATGTCAATTTAGCAGATAATTCCTATGTTGGGATGTCTATTACTCCAATCAATTTTTGGTGGATATTCATATTGTCAACTTGCCATGATGGCGTTGAAAGGGACTGACATCACATCTATGTTGCATGGGTACTCCATTTTAGACCGAGTACCGGTACCGGATACGTACCGGGTACCGGTACGCGTATGGTACTCCCCCGGTACGCATCAACGCCGTACCTATTTTTTTGTTTTGTTTTTTGCAACGGGTACACGCGTGGTACACTTGTGGTACTCGCGTGGTACACCAATTCAAAAAAACACGATTTTTTTCTCATTTTTCTTTTATTATTAGTTTTTTTTATAGGAAGATTTACGTTTTTTATTTGTTTATAATATAAAGTAGCAATTATTGCTAAAAAACAATAACAAAGTAGCCGCCGGAATTATTCACTCATTCGTTGAAAATGAATAGACTAAATTCAAAGAGAGATGAAGATCTAGTTTTTATTCATACCAATCTTCGTCTTCTCTCAAGAAAGAGAAATATTAATACTTATAATGAAGGTGCAACAAAAATGTGGGATATTCGTAGAGATGAATGAGATTTATTTAATATATAGTTGATATTCTTGAAATTGCTAGTCTTTCTCGCGGTGAACCTAACTAGAGGTCACTCATTTTAGTGATGATGAAGAGGGAAATAATTGACTCTTTTTGAGCTAATTGGTTTTTAATTTCATATTTTGATGTTTCGAACAATTTAAATTACATTTAAAGTGTGTTGTGATATTTTTTATGTTTAATTATTTGTTTTAACAATATAACTATATTATTTGATATATATAATTATATTTTTTTAAAAAATTATAGGGGCGTACCCGTACCTTAGTTTTTATAAAAATGACGTACCCCGTACCGGTACCGGTATCGGATACCGGTACCGTACCCGCACCCGGGCAACATAGCATCACATCCTCTTTCCCATTGACTTTCAAAAAACTAGTTAAGCATTTCAATGGGAAGTGGGAACACAATTTCAACTTCAACTATACTAGTGGGTTTCCGTATAAAATTCTTTGACATTTTTGAACTTTTTTAATTTTAAATTTCAAGATCACATTTAACTACTTTTAAATGATACCCTTATATTATTCTTTTATTAATCACTTATTTTTTATTTGTGCAAAACAATTTAAAATACATATGTGTGTGTGTGTAATTCCCTTAATTATTATAGTTTCTTATTAGGAAAATTGCATGTACTTAACCCAAGAATCCAACACGAATAAATTTGATAATTTATAATTAAGGGAAGTCAAACCATGTAGTTACGCGCTATTTTTAATTTCAGAGGTACATTTGAGATCCAACGACTTTAATTTCGTGGTACAAATTTCAGTCATATTACATCTCAACCGTTCATTTCATATGGTCTAGTTAATTACCTGTGTCGCGTAGTAACTGTATGGAATCTGATCTTACCTATCAGAGAGACGACTTCACCGGCGTTGTTCCGTTGATGCCCTCGGTGAAGTGGAGGGGTTGTGTATCTGCAGGCACTTCGACGCTCAAGTCAGTTTTGGTGTGGAGTATAGGTTTTCTCTGTGTAAAAAATGCTTACATTGTGAATGGTAGTGAGACATATATATATATATATATATATTATATATATATATAGTTCCCCAGCGGTGGGCCAAGGCCTTGATGGTGTTAATGGCCATCAAGTGCTCCCGGAAAACGGCTAGAGAGCCTTGATAAGCAGTAAATGCTCATCATTCCGGTAAGCGGCCGTTACAATACGCAGTGGTATTGCGACCGTTAGCTCGTCATCGATCTCTCACGGACCGTCTCTTATTGGGCCTTGCTTGACGACTCAGTTTGCAATTCCTCAGTCGTTAGGCTTCTGGGCCCAGTCCAGAACAGAATTCAATCCAGAATTCCTAAAAGGATATTCCTTAAATAAATAAATTTAAAAAAAGACGTGTGTGAATAAAACAATACCAAAAAATTTACTAATTTATTGATCCTTCTATAATAAAGAAAAAGTCCATAGCTCATAAAAAAATGTAAAGTTCATTTGTATATGAAATGAAGGTATATTCGTTGTAACAATTGTATCCTAAATTCCATGTCCTACTTTCCAGACATTAAATTTACAAGATTTGGATTTTTATATATAGAATTAATATCCCAATCCTCAGTAGTTGAAGTTAATGTGGTAAGAGCAACTACAACAGAACTCATATTTGGACGTTGTTTTGGATCACTCTCAGTACATACTTTCGCAATTTGTGCCATCTGCAAGTAACAAATTTTGGTCAATATTGTTTCAATCACAACAATTACCAAATTTTTTCAATATTTCAAAATTGAAGCTGTCAACTTCTCCCCCCAGTAACACATTCATTGTATTAGTAACCATTCAATCTTGATCGGGCGATCTAGAAAATAAATTTTTTAAAAATTTACTTAATAACCGGTAATTGACCCGTGCTATTGCACGGGTCGTAACGTTATGCCGATAATTTTTGAAGTCACACTTTGCGATATCAGATTTAATAAAGAAATTATTGCATTTACACACTAATTTGAAAATAATCAGAATTTCTACTAAGTAAACAGAATTATTGCATTTACACACTGATTTGAAGGTCTTTTATGTTTCTAAAAATATTTGTTTTATTTTTGACATAATTATTTTATTTGAAAAGGAGTGTACATTTTGTCCAGTTACATAAATTTTAGAGATCGAATACCCCTATTTTGGACACATGGTAGATTCTAAAGTTATTGCAGTTTTGATCTTTCGAGAACAATTAACTTTCTTATATAGATTAGATTCAAAGATTAAATTGCATTTTTGGCCCCCTAATATTCACAAACTTGCAATTTTGGCCCCCTAACTTTAGTGTCTTTAGCAAAAGGATGGCTCTCCACTAATTTTGGTCAACTCAACACACATGTGCAATGACTTTGTCAGAGGGCCAAAATCACAAATTTGTGAAAGTTAGAGGGCCAAAAGTGTTATTTTGAAAGTTAAGGGAACAAAATCACAAGTTTGTGAAAGTTAAGGAACAAAAGATGCAATTTAGCCTAATTGGTCTAGACCACTGGGGACTAGGGATGGCAAAAAAACCCAAACCCGAGAGACCCACCCGAACCCGAACTCAAGTCAACGGGTGAAATCCGATTTGACTGGGTTTGGGTTTGGGTTCGGGTGACACCCGATAATATGGGTGTGGGTTTGGTATCAGTCAAACCCACACCTGAAACTCATACACCCACCCGAAATATTTTATAATTACCTAATTACCCCCATAGTCTCCCTCAATTTCCTTGAAAGACCTTAAATTTTAGTTGTAATTTAATTTCTTGAAAATATATGTTGTAATTTCTTGAAAGTCTATGTTTGAATTTCTTTGGAAGACCTTAATTTTAGTTGTAATTTAATTCAAAATCTATGTTGGAATTTAATTTCTTAAATTTGCAAATTATTTTTAAATGTGTTGTGAGTTTGGGTGGAAAAAACCCGAACCCAATGGGTGTGGGCGTGGGTGTTGTTTTGCCACCCGAACACTCTTTGGGTTTGGGTTTGGGTGATGATTTCGGGTGTGGGTTTGGTAAGTGTCAAACCCGCACCCATGGGCGCCCGTTGTCATCCCTACTGGGGACTTGCCGTCTGCAGCAAATCCAGGTCCAATATTTTGTGATATACTATTTCATACCTTGAAAATGGAATCAATTGAATAGTTATCTCCAAGCCTAGGATCCACCAGTTTTTTAAGACCTTCTATAGGATTTGGACCATCAAAAACTTCATCAAACTGTCACACATGTCAGGAAAAATATAAAAAATTAGAAATGAACAATATAGTATAGTTCTTAAATTTTTAATGTAAAATAACTAGGCTGCAATTTGAAAATATTATTGATAGTAGGGAATAAAAAATCACCAAAGTTACAAGACCCTTTAATTCAGCACCCATTATTATAGCTCCTTTAGCTGAAATTAGTTCATATAGAACAACTCCAAAAGCATATACATCTATTTTGGAAGAAACACTACCATATGCATATCTACAAGATATGAAAATAGTGTCAATAAATTTATGTTATTGGAAAGTGAATTGGTTTCACACCATTTATTCGTGTGCTGAAGACATATTTTTTGATTTGGTGCAGTCACAACATCACGCATTCACGCAGTCAGCACATCAGCTGTCGTTAGATCGAGATAGTACGGTGCATAAACCAAGTAGGTTTTCCATTCATATCGTCTGATCTTGACCTAACGGTCACCAATGTGCTAGCTGCGTGAATGCATGAGAGTTGTGACTGCAGGCAATCCAATAGCGCCAAAGACAAGGTTCTACAACATAAAGAGACAAGCATAATTTATATCATACTCTGGTGGCATGTAACCAAATGTGCCTGCCATATTAGCAGTTGGAACTGATGAAATTCCAGCTTCAATCAGCTTAGTTAATCCAAAATCTGCAACCTGATAAATCAAATAATAAAGGGCCTCTGAATTATCCTAAGAAAAAAAAATACTAGAAAGCTATTATTGAAACAAAGTGTACCTTAGCACGGAAGTTTTTGTCTAATAAAATATTTTCTGACTTTATGTCGCGATGAATATATGTAGGCACGGTATGTTCATGAATGTATTCAAGACCTCTAGCTGAATCCAGAGCAATTTTAGTCCTAGTAGACCATTGCAAAGGTTCTCCATCTGAAAATATTTTGACTTGATCATTATATTATAAAGTCACCATTCATTGAAATCACATTAATTAATGCATCAGTACCAAACATAGATATTTGACATGTGCTTAGATTACCTGAACTTCGTAGATGTTGGCTTAAGTTTCCATTATCAATGTATTCATAGACAAGGAAAAGGGATCCCTCGACACAATATCCAATCAACCGTACCTATATATCATGATCAGTAGATAAACATATATAAGTGCTTATATTTAAGCTATTTCTATAATAAAAGATAAAATGAAACCGAACAGTTTTGATATAAGTTATAAACTGTCTTCATAAGCTATCCTAGATAGCTTATGGATTAAGTTTCACATATTACCAGGTTCAAGTGATGAACACGCGTCAAAACCTTAAGCTCAGCAAGAAATTCTTTTGATGCTTTCATATCCATCTTTTTTACTGCAGCTTTCTGTGTAATTAGATTGAGAGAACCTCTTTATGTGACATAAATATTAAAAATGGTAAGCATATGAAAGCTATAAAAAGGAACAAATTGCATTTCAGTTCTGCGTAAAAGACTAACAACTCAGATTACAAACCTCGCCGTTCAGTTCTGCGTAAAAAACTTCACCGAAACCACCTTGACCGATTTTATTAGCCATATTGAAGTTATTTGTGGCATTGGCTAGTTCTTCATATGAAAACTCCCCTGATTTTTCCACCCTAATGCCGATGATATTAGCAGGACTCGCAGAATCTGAAGTTCCATATGTAGCATTACCAGAGACTTCATCTAAAAGAAAGACGATAAATAAGAGTTACTATATAGGGTATAGTCCATCATAATCAACTATATCTTCATTTCCTATCTATCCATCTATTTACCATTCTTAACTTGAGCGAAGATCGCGCCGGACTCTTCTGAGTGCAAAGTTTGCATCCGTACTTGCTTCTTTCGGGAATATGTAAGGTAAATACAAAATGCGAATAGCAATAGTCCTGCTACTGCTCCAATAGATATTCCAGCGATAACTCTACCTGATAGGCCTAATTATGCAGAGAATAATATATATGAGCTGGTAGATTTGTACTATATTGTAAGGATATCTTTACCTCGTATCTGATACGAATATCAAACTTGGTACGACAATCATCGACAAAATAACTTTCAGTGTAGTTTTAGAAGGTTGAAACTAACCTGAAGTGCTGAAAAGAAAAATGAAGACAAGGATATCAACATTAGCATGTTGCTAGAGAATGAAAGACTATTCAACTTCATGTGCAAGGGAGAAAATGAAATTACCTTGTGTGAAAAGGAACGTAGTTACCATTTTGGTCTGGAAATTGAAGAGAAAATAAAATGTGAGGCTAATGTTTCATAGCATACAGATCTTCATTATGATGTTGAATATATTACACATACTCTTCAATGCATTTATTACCATGTAAAGACTTTGAATGGAGAACTAATAAGATCATCAGAAATCATTAGCATTTCTGCATACCAAGAAGGCTAAACTAAGCAATTTAGGAAGCTCAAGGTTAAGAGGTAAAAAAAACAAGATTTCTCAGGCTGGACTTTGAATAGTCTAGTTTTCACTTCTAACCAAGGTTTTAATATGGAAGTCGCAGTTAACCGATCAATTTATCATAATTGATATAGTTGAGAATCATGATCAAATGCAGCTCAATTGTGGCCACATTGCAGTCGCAGAGACATAAAAAACCTTGATGCCAAATGCAGCCTCAATTGTGGCCACATTGCGGTTGCAGAGACGTCAAAAACCTTGATGTCACGGCTCAAATCGTGATCCTGAACATTTCCTTAGGTGCTTTTAGTGATGTTCTTCACTTAAAATATTCATAACTACCCATGATTTCCTCAAATCCATAACTTTCTCAAAGTTTGTTATAACTACAAAAGTGTAAAATGCACCAAAGTTTTGTCCATTTTAAAAAGCCTTCTATCCATAAATTCACAAAATCAAAAGTAAAATAATACTACCTCCAATCATTTTTATAAGAAACCAGTTGACTTTTTAGATTCATCAAATAACTGGTGTATCTGGTCTATATTATAGACCAGACATAACTGTTACTTAATAAATCTAAAAAGTGAGTTGTTTCTTGTAAAAAGTATAGGAGGGAGTAAATACTAAGTACCCTTTAGTCAATTTAATGCATATATGAAACCAATTTAATATTATGTACAAAAATATCATATATTAATATCATAAAACCAAGCATACATGGTTGCAAAATAAGAATGTACCTTTTCCAGGAATATAAACCAAGCCACTACCTTGACTAAAATTGACACCAGGATTATACTTTTGCAGCAACTCAGCATCAATCTTAGTCTTAATAGAAATCAATTGCAAAGAATCTTCACTTCTAAGAGGGTATGTAACAAACAAACCATAATCCTTAGAAACATCACTATTCCCACAAGAACAATTAACAGTAACATTAAGAGTTGCAGTATCAGGAATATCATTTGAATCATAGCTATTGAAACTATGCAAAAACTCAGCAGTTGTTAAATTGGAATAACTATTGTTTGCAACAGACAAATATGTATCTCCTTTAACAACATGGTATTGAAATGTGTGACCAAGAAACTCATCATTGATGCAATCACAAGGAAATGGAACATTAACTCTTGTAAAAGATTGAACAGAATCTTTGCTTTTTATTGTGTCTGTGTTGTAACTGACAATATCTTCTGGTTTTGTAACAAGGTTTGATTGCATGATTTTTGAAACATATGTTAGATTTGAAGATGAATCATTTGTTAGATAATATGAAGCTAAAGCTCTGTCACAAGTTTTGCTACATTTTGATTCTGTTATGAAAGATTTAGTGGCTAGTAATAATAAGAATAAAAATGATGATATGAATTTGGTTGTTTTCATTGTGTAAAGTTTAAGAAGAACATAGAATAAGAATTGGGAAATGGATATTTGGTTATGAGAAAGTTGGAAAAAGTATTATTTTTCTTATGAAAGACTTTGGAAAAATAAATAATTTTCACATTTATTTATATGGTTTTTATTTTCAGATAGGGGGTTGATTGTGAGACTAATAATATAATTTTTTATAAAATGGGAATAAAATCTCATGTTGAGATTTCTTTTTTATTTTCTCACTGTCATTTTCTCTGTACTTGACTAATATAAAAATAAAAGATTCTTAGAAATATTCTATGCATTTAGCAAAATATGTATTTTAAAAATGGCTTGGAATAATATTCCCATCAATCCAAGTTAATGGATTTGAACTCTTTACCAAAAGTTAAAAGGCTTACCTCAAGCTTACCAAAAATAAGGTTGTTAAATGGAGATATTCTTTTTCAACTCTACTTATTTTTCGCGTGTCTTACATATTTAAGTAGCGAATGCTATAAAAATGTGAAATTTTTAAAAAATATCGTTCATTACTTAAGTAGCAGACATTATAAGAAAAACAAAATTGGTAAGGTGGTATGCTACTAAGTATCAGACAAGAATATTTTTGTAAATTCATATAAGGCGAGAAAATGAGTAGGACGAAAAAAATCTGTTAAGTCGATCATCTTTTAAATGGACTTATTTATTTACTTATTTATTTGTAGAAAGTACTCTTTCTTAAGTGCATTTTTATTGTAATTAAGCATTTTTGTAGGAGTACAATGCCCACACGACAAGTTCACCATTGAGTCAATGGTACTTATTTCGCCGCCTGTCGTGTTGTATGTGGAATGTCGACAAATTAAATACATTTCCTACTTCTTTCTTGATTCTTTTTCACGTCTACAAATAGAAATTTCTTCGTCATAAATCATCCACAGTAGCATAAGTCATTTTCAAAATAGTTTTGGGTCAAGTTATCTCACAATCACAAGTGTTCTAGTTAAAAATGGAAAATATATAAAAAAAATAAAAATTGTTTTATAAATGATAAGTTTTGAATTTTAAACAATTTTCATCGTTTTTTTAACCTAGCACAGACCTGGGTCAAATATCCATTTTGGATATCATATTAGAATTGAAAGTTTGTCTTAACTCATCTCTACAAAATCGACTTATAATTATAATTGAAAGTTTGTCTTAACTCATTCCTATAAAACCGACTTATAAAATGAGACTTGTCACTACTTTATAAACACATATTCAAGTCATCTCACAATCGATATGCACCAATTTAATATTATATACAAAATTCCAGAATTTTTGTTTTCCCTAAGATGTTTTCTCTTCCGACCCCTGCACTTCTTTTCTACCCCCTGAATTTCCGTTTTTGCCTTTGGGGGTACTGCGGTTTATACGAACATAATTTTTTTGTCATGCTAAAAAATTTCGGTTAATATAAACTGAAATATTGTGTTCCAAATTTTTTTCTAAATTTATTGCATAAATTCTGCATTAGACCCTCAACTTGCACAATTTATTTGAAATACTAAACAATGTCCGATTTGAGTAAACGACCACTCGTTGGAAAGCTTAGGGTGTCAAGAATACAAATATAATTTTTGTTTTGAGGGTTAACAATCCAATTGGTTTAGTTTGACCAAATAATGGGTACTGGCACAGAAACAGAGCAGAAACTTTTCTCAAACTTGTAGGTAGATTTTCTCATACTATACTTAATGAAATTTAACAATTCCGGTGTCAATCTTGTAGTAAATTTTGTCTTCTTTACACTAGATTAAAAATCATTTGCATACGACTTATATTCAGAGAGATATGCTAAATTTACCACAGGTAGCTCTACATGAATTTTCATATAAATCTTTCTTCTTTTTGGTGGGTAAATTTATGTTATTTTGGTTTATATAAACCGCATTTTTTTTCCATGTTTAAATACTTCGGTTCGTAAAAACCGAAGTTTGTTGGCAAAATTTTTTCAAACTCGCAAGAAACAAAATGAGATTTTTGGGATATAAAAGAAAGGCAGGGGTTCGAGAGAGAAATCATCATTCTATAATCCAAACATATAAAATGCAGTTTGAATTCAATGCAAAAATAAAAATGCAGTTTGAATTCTAAAATCTCCGGGAGAAGTGAGGAATTTAGAATAGAAAACCAATAAAAATGCAGTGTTGGTTTGCTATGGCCACCCCCATTTTTTTGTTTTGTACATTTTCTTATCTTCGAGGCCAAAAATCAAAACAAACAAATTTTTTGATATTACCCTTTAAATTTTCAAAATTGTAAAAAAAAAAAAATACTTTTGTCCTATAATATATATGCAAAAGACAACATTTTTAATCCTAAAGTTACAAAATTACCCTTAGTCATAATTCGCTACTACTTTAGTTTCCCAAATATATATGGTTTTTTAGCTTCCATCACTAAAAAAGCTGATTTTTTCCATTAACGAGGAGTAGCATTTACTAGGACAGTTGGTCTGATTTTCATTATGACAAGAGTAATTTAGGAAACTCAATTGTTTGTTTTGGTAAAATTTAAAGTTTCTGAATAAGGATGAAACTTTTTTGTTTTTACTTATATTTCAGGACCGAGTACTTTGTCAACTATCAACCAACGAATTAAAGCCTAATTAACGTTACCAACTGTTCTGGGCCGAGCGTCGAGCTCGAGCATCAGAGGGTGCCGAACACTTATACCATCCGAGCACGTCCTAACGGTCAGATACCCTTGCGTATTGTAACGGCCGTAAACCGGAATGATGAGCATTTACTGCACATCAAGGCCTCCAAGCCGTTTTCCGGCAGCCACTTGATGGCCATTAATGCCATCAAGGGCCTTAGCCCAGCGCTGGGGGCTATATATATGCATCTCCACTTCATTTGCAAGGTACGCATTTTATAGCTAAGAAAACCTTACACACATACTGACTTGAGCGTCGGAGTGCCTGCAGGTACACAACCCCCCTCCGCTCCAACAGGGGTCTCAAACGTTCTCAACCACCGCAAACGCCGGCGAAGTCGCATCATTCTGATCAACACGATCAGTGGCGCCGTCTGTGGGAAATCATAGTTTCCCTGTTTAACCAAACCAAAAACTAAAAAACTTCCTTCAAAACACCTTCTTCACGACCAATGGCTGGCGTTAACAACCACCAAATCCCGGAGCACGTGGCGGAGAACCATGGATCACCGATGGACTACGCGGCGTACCATCCGCTGGACGGACAATTCGCCTCCGTAACGGAAGATGGCCAGGGAGGGCAAGACGCACATTACGAGCCCTACAACCCAGAAGAACCGCAGATCCCTGTGGCTACCCCGCCACAGGCGACTCCGGCAGTGGCTATCCCTCCGGGCGTTCCCATGCAAGAAATGATGGCTGCGCTGGTCAATGCAATCAACCGCCAGTCGGACTTACTGCTGCAGCAGAACCAGCGATACGAGCAGCAGAATCAAAGGCTCGAGCAACAAAGCCGTCGCATCGACGCAATTGCTGAGTCGAGGGTCACGGCGCAAGCTCGCCCGGCTCGCCGTTCACCCACACCTGTGAGGAGCAGAACCTACTCCAGGTCTCGCTCACCACCTCGCCACAGAAGCGAAAGGAGGTCGAGCCCAAGGAGAAACGAGGCTATATCTCGAAACTCCACCCCGCCGAGGAGACATTCCCCTAGAAGGGACAACCCTCCTCGCCGCCAAAGGAACCGATCCCCGAAAGAGAGGGACAGTCACCAAGGCCCCCTCTCCCGAAGGATCCGAGAACTTCCCCTACCGGTCGGACTCGAAAAACCACCGGCAATGGATACCTACGATGGCTCGACAGACCCGGACGAGCACATCGAAAATCTTGAAGCTCTCCTCGAGTACAGAAATGTACGAGGCTCTATCAAGTGTAAGCTCTTTCCCACAACTCTGAGGAAAGGCGCTATGGCTTGGTACAAGAGCTTGGCGCCAGGATCCGTAGACTCTTGGTCGGACCTGTGCGCCCGCTTCCGGGCTCACTTCACTTCCTCGAGGCGTCACCCAAAAACTGAAGCAACCCTCGAGGCCATTATCCAAGGCGAGAACGAGCCTCTAAGGGCCTACCTCGAACGGTTCAACAAAGCAGCCGTAGAAGTGAAGGTCGAGGAGGGCATGAAGCTGTATCTTCTCGATAGGGGATTACATCCGGACAGCGACTTTGCTAAAGCTGTCGGTATCGAAGAGCCGAAAACGCTGGATGCATTCTTCGAAAAGGCGAAGAATTACATTGCCTACGAGGAAAAACAGAGGGCCAAAGATCTAAGAAGGCCTAAAGGTCAAGAAAAAACCAGGAACCACGAAAAAGATGAAGCTGGAACCTCGCGAAGAGGTAACGAAAAGCAAAGGGAGGAAAGGATTAAAGATTCCAAACCTCCTCGGGGAAAATTCACAACATATACTCCACTGAATGCGTCAAGAGATCGCATTTTCGCCGAAGTCTCCGCTGCGGACTTCAAAAAGGCTGGGATCCACTTCCCAAGACAGCAGCCCATGAAGGCAAATACTGATAGGACGAAATTCTGTCGCTATCATAAAAGCCATGGACACGTCACTGAGGACTGTGTCCACTTAAAAGATGCCATCGAGATTCTGATACAAAAGGGTTATGCCCGAAGATATGTTCAGAACGACGAACAAGCACAACAACAACAACAAAGGCGGGAGCCTCAAGAGGTCGCAATGGCCATTGACGTTCCCGAGCAGGAAAACAGAGGCATCGTCCCTCAGGCGCTTGCCATCTCAGCACCTGAAATTCCACTCCCATCCCCGGGGTCAGACGAGGGAGCGCTCCTGAGGCATTTCAACGCCCACCTGAACGGCTCATGGGAAAATTTCCCAAAAGCACTGGTGATAACAGGTGGAGGGCTAAACAAAATCACCCTCGGATCGGTAAAAAGAAAGTTCGAGGAGCTGGAAAACGTTTGCTCAGTGACTCCCATCACCGTCACCAAACCTGAGGGAGACTCCGACCCGCTGGCCTTCTACAAATCAGAAGTTCCTGGGGGCTCACCAAACTATCAGGTACCACTGTTGGTAAGGGCTCGCATGGCAAACTTCGACGTCCACCGCATCCTCGTAGATCAGGGGAGCTCGTGCGACGTAATGTACTCGGGGCTTTTCAAAACTTTACAACTGTCGGAGAAGAATTTGGTTCCATACGTAGGACCCGACCTTCAGGGGTTCAACGGGTCGACTACCAAGCCTTGGGGATACGTGGACCTCATCGTCACCTTCGGCGAGGAAAAGGCTATGAAATCCGTAAGGACGCAATTCATGGTCGTCGACTGCCCCTCCCTGTACAACTGCATCATCGGCAGAACTACTTTAGCGGAGCTATTTGCTGTGTCGTCCACTGTTCACTTGAAGCTGAAATACTACACACTGGATGGCCAGGTCGCCACCATCAACGGCGACATAGCTGCTGCGAGGAGATGCTTCGAGGCCGCGGCGAAGAATCTGAGCACCGTGGCAACCCCCAAGAAAACTGAAAAGAAAAATACGGGGGTAAACACTATTGGAGGTTCCGTCGACATGGATGCTCGACTCACAAAAAAGGAGCATCAGGAAGAGAAGCAGAAGGACCTCTCCGAGGCTGAAAAGAAAATCTACCGTCCAATTCCGGACGGAGATTTCGAGCTGGTACCCTTGGGCGAAGACCCCCTCAAAGGGATCAAGATTGGAACTGGGCTCCCCGACTTGGTCAAAAAACAGCTGATCGCCTGCCTTAAGGACAATGCTGAACTGTTCGCCTGGAGCGCTGCAGAGATGCCTGGTATCGACCCTGAGGTCGCTTGTCACCAGTTGACTTTAGATCCTAGGGCTAGTGCCGTTGTTCAGCGGCGTAGGAAGCAGTCTCCCGAAAAAGCGGAGGCTGCTGAAAAAGCTGTAAAAGACCTCCTCGAGGCAAATTTCATTTCGGAAGCTAGGTATACCACCTGGCTATCCAATGTTGTACTTGTTAAGAAATCGAATGGAAAATGGCGCATGTGTGTTGATTATACCGATCTTAATAGGGCTTGCCCTAAAGACGCTTACCCTTTACCTAACATAGACAAATTAGTAGATAATTCATCAGGATTTAAATTACTATCGTTTATGGATGCGTACTCGGGTTATAATCAAATAAAAATGGCTGAAATCGATAAAAAGAAAACAGCGTTTATGACCGAATCCGGTAATTATTATTACAACGTAATGCCTTTCGGGCTTAAAAACGCAGGCGCCACATACCAAAGGATGATGAACAAAGTCTTCAATAATGAAATCGGTGACATGCTTGAAGTCTACATGGATGATATGATCGTCAAATCCGAAGAGGAAGTCGATCATACATCACATCTGAAAAAAGTATTCGACCAAGCGAGAAAGTACAACATGAGATTCAATCCTGAAAATGCACGTTCGGCGTAAAAGCTGGGAAATTCCTCGGATTTTACTTAACCGAAAGAGGAATCGAAGCTAACCCCGATAAATGCAGAGCATTCTTTGAATTTCCCACGCCGGACTCAAAGAAATCAATACAATCACTAAATGGGATGCTCACAGCCTTATCTCGTTTTGTCGCAAAATCCGCTCAACACGCGCTACCTTTATTCAAATTACTTAGAAAAGAATCCGCATTCGAATGGACAAAGGAATGCGAGGATGCGCTACAACACTTAAAACGAGCATTATCCGAACCCCCAGTCCTAACGCGACCCAGCGAAGGGGAAACCCTTTACCTTTATCTCGCCGTAGCATCGGAGGCCATCAGTGCCGTTCTCATAAGAGAAACCGAGCAAGGGCAAAAACCTGTTTATTTCGTGAGCAAGGCTCTGCAAGGACCAGAACTCCGATACTTACAGATTGAAAAAACGGCCTTAGCAGTAGTCATGGCCGCAAGGAAGCTAAGACACTATTTCTTAGCTCACTCCATCGTGGTTCGAACTGATCAACCGATTAAGCAACTCCTTGCGAGGCCGGACATGACAGGACGAATGCTAAAATGGTCGCTCGAGTTGTCCGAATTCGAAATCTTTTTCGAAAGCAGAAAGGCTTTAAAAGCCCAAGTGCTAGCAGATTTCATAGCCGAGATGACCACACCATCTACCCCGGACAAAAACAAATGGACCATCTTCGTAGATGGATCCTCGAATCCACAAGGGAGTGGTGCAGGTATCATACTCGAAAGCGGTGAAGGAGCGCTCATAGAAGTTTCACTCGAACTCGCCTTTCCAACCACAAACAACCAAGCCGAATACGAAGCCTTCCTGGCAGGATTAAGGCTGGCTCAGGATATGGAAGCCGAGGAAATTAAGATATTCACGGACTCACAACTCGTCGCATCACAAATAAACGGAGAGTACCAAACAAAAGACGAGCGACTCACGGAATACTTAAACTTGATCAAAGAAAAATTAACCAAATTCAGACAAACCGAAGTCAAACACGTTCCTCGCGAACACAATGCAAGAGCAGATATTTTATCAAAGCTCGCAAGCACTAAGAAAAAGAAAGGCGGAAATCAATCGCTTATTCAGGAAACGCTATCCAAACCAAGCATAGTGAAACCCACCGAGGTATTCCTGATTTGCGAAATCAACGCCGACAGCTGGATGACACCCGTGTTCGAATTTTTGAATACCGGAAACCTCCCACTTGACAAGAAGGAGGCAGCAAAGGTTAAAAGAAGAGCCTGCGCATACGTAATCCTAAATGGAAAAATGTACCGCCGAGGATTTTCCATCCCTCTACTAAGGTGCGTCGAGGAAAGCGAGGTAGCCTCAATCCTCAGCGAAATCCACGAAGGAATAAACGGTCAGCACATTGGCGGACGCTCCTTGGCCAGAAAGGCCTTGCGAGCAGGATTCTATTGGCCTACCATGCAAGCAGACGCAAAAGAGCATGTCAAAAAATGCGACAAATGCCAACGTCACGGGGATATGCACTTAGCCCCTCCAAACGAGCTAAAAACGCTATCATCCCCGTGGCCGTTTTCTTGGTGGGGGATGGATCTCTTAGGACCGTTTCCAACGGCAGCAGGACAGAATAAATACTTAATAGTAGCTGTCGACTATTTCACAAAATGGATCGAAGCCGAACCTCTCGCCCACATCACTACATTCAATGTGTTGCGATTTTTCAAACGCAACATACTTGCAAGATTTGGGATCCCTCAAATTGTTATTACAGATAACGGGACTCAATTCACAGACAAGAAAGTGCGAGAGTTCATGGCAAAGATAGGCACAACCCAACACTTCACCTCTGTCGAACACCCTCAAACAAACGGCCAAGCTGAAGCTGCGAACAGGGTTATATTACGAGGACTCAAAAGAAGGTTGGATGAAGCAAAGGGAAAATGGACAGAGGAACTACACAGCGTACTCTGGTCCTACCGAACCACTCCACATTCTACAACGGGAGAAACGCCTTTCCGACTGACATACGGAACAGAGGCCGTGATTCCAGTAGAAACCGGAGCATCCTCATTCCGAACGGAAGTACCTCTCGAAGGGGAAGACAACCACGAGATGCTCAGAGAGGAGCTCGACCTTTTGGAAGAGCTCCGAGAAGGCGCGGCCCTCCGAGAAGCCACTTTGAAACAAAAAATAGCAAAACGGCATGACAAAAAGGTCATCAAGCGAGAATTTGACGTTGGGACACTAGTACTCCGACGCAACCAAAAAGATTCTCGCGAGGGTAAACTCGCGGCAAATTGGGAGGGACCTTATCGTGTTCGAGCCAAAACCGAAAACGGTGCCTATTATTTGGAAGATCTTTACGGAAAAGAAATTCCTCGACCTTGGAATGCCGAAAAGCTCAAACAATACTACAGTTGAGAGAAGTTCAAAACCGTCCCTCAACGAAGGCTGTGTCTTCGCCCATGAGAAGCACGCCTATACAACGGAGGAGTGCTTAGGTACGGGCATGAATCTTAAAATATAAAACAAAGTCGAGACGTTTTGAGCTCGATGACGTTGGCGAGGAAAGCTCTAGACCACGGAGCACCATCGTCATAGTACACGCCCGGTAGAACCCCAGCTCGCGATGGGATGTTCACACCCCGAGGAGGAAAGCTTAACAACAGCCCCTCTCCTCGTTGTTAGTTTGGATTAACATCTCCAAACACTTAGAATGGTTCCCCGCACCTTCTAAGCCCGGCATCTAATGGTACCAGCTACCACAACGATGACCACCATCCAAACACACACTAGCGCGAAGAAACGAATAGTTCGGCGCATAGAATGTTTGGAAATTTACCAAGTTAAAAACCTCAAAATTGGTCGAGCGCAAACAAAAAGACAATCAAAGCATAAGCTTAAAAGCGTCGAGCGTACAAACGATCGATTCGACATTCAGAGGAAATTAAAAGCATCGCCACACAAACCCTAAATCTAGATACGAGATAAAGGCGAAAAGGCAGGAGAATAAATTAAAGTACTGATATTTAAAGACCCCGAAGGGCCATAATTGTCAATTACATCAATAGAGGCAAGCACCCGAACAAAATAAAGAAAGAAAAACAAATTTACACTTCATCATCATCAGGGGTAACAATAGCTCCATCCCGCACCTCCTTCTCCTCATCTAAACCCTCCTCGATCAAGCTAGGGTTGAGAATCCTGAGCTGAGCCACTGCGTTGTTGAAGCTAAAAGCTGCAGCAGCCACCATGTTGGACTCAAGCTCCTGGATCTTGGCGAGCAAATCAGCACGAGAGGAGGAAGCATACTCCCCTTGAGGATCGAGCTCCTTCTCCCGATCTTCAACAACCCCGGTGACTTGGAGCCTCTCCAACTTCCCTGTCAGCTCGCCAATCATAGCCTTCTGCTCCTCAACCTTCTGCACAGCACTGTCCCTCTCCTCCGAAACCGTCTTGAGCCTATCCTCCGCTTCCTTAAGGTTGGCCGAGAGGGTCTTGCGCTCTTCCCTGAACACCTCGCAGGAGGCCTCGGATTCTGCCAACCTCCGCTGCAACAAAGGCAACTCCTTGCGAGCTTCATTCCTTTCCTCCAAATACTTGCACTCCCGACCATTCAAAAAAGTCGCCACCTCGACTAATTTGAGCAGAGCCATGGATTGGGCGGCAATTTCAGTCCGGAGAGCTTCGGGACCCATATCCGAGAGGATGGCCTCATCCGCTGGATCAATCTTCACTTTGGTCTCTCCGGTCAGCAGTCTATCATGAGCATAGATTGGAGGAAGGACGAAATCGTCGGCAGGAACACCAGCGGACAACCTGTGAGGTCCTCGGCGAGGAGGATCATCCTGGCCAGAAAGATCCACTACCTCAAGCTCTTGACGAGAAGAGGTTTCCTCCTCCAATCGGATCCTTTTCGAGCGATCCATGATAGAGGCTGTGGGAGACTGAGGGGCAGAAGATGTTGTAGCAGCACTGCTCACCTCCCTCTTGTTCTTGGCAGCACGAGCTTTGCGGAGAGCAGCAGACCCACTGGTCATTGTACCTACACAAATCAGAGCAACAGTCAGCAAAACAGAGGGCGAGCAAACAAAAGAGGCGAAAACAGTTGGTAAGAAATAAATAAAAGAAAGCTACAAGCATACTCCAAAAAACGGTCAATTCCTCCGAGGTGTCGCAAGCGAGCAACTCTTTCGTAGCGATCACCTTCGGGCAGGTCAACCTTCGACCATCTTCCCCAAGCAAAGGCTCGCCATTCGAGTCACTCAGAAGGAACGGAGGCAAGCCCTCCACAAACTCTAATAATTTTTTATAGTCAGCTCTCTCCTCAGCTGACAACGCTCCCAGCGTAAACACAAATTCTTTGGTCGACATGGAATAATGATCCCTGCGCCAATAGAACGGGAATCTAGCAAAATCCTCCTCTATAGGGAGACCCTGCTCATCAAGCACTTCCTGCCCAAGCTCATCAATTCGATGCCCCCTACGAACGAAATTGTTCCAACCTTTCGTCGTGATTGGCCTAACTCCATAGAACACGGACTTAAACCCCCGTACCGACTCGTCAAACATATCAAAGAGGCGTTTCCGTTGCCTCAAAGAAACCCATCCATGCTTGGTGCCCGGTACTGGGGCTCCCTTCGCGAGCTTCCCTTTCGCCTGTTCCCCCCGAGGACAGCTCCGTTGAAGGCCAAAGTGATAGAAAAACAAAGGCAAGGTGGGACCCAGACCCAAATACTCAGCGGTCTTTTCGAAAGCCTTGATAAAGGCCAACGAGTTCGGGTGAAGTTGAGAAGGGGCTAACCGAAGATGCCGAAAGATGGACACTTCCAGATCGGTGAAGGGCAGTCGAATTCCCAGATGCTTAAAAGCAATCTCGTACATGGGGATCGTCCCCCAAGCCCAATTGCCGCAGATCCTGTGGCGAGCAGTGGGAATCCGCACCTCGAAGTCTTCGGTAGGAGGAGTCTGAATATCCGTGCACATCGTCTCTGGGATGTCACTCTCGCAATCCTGATAAACTGACTCCGTCTCTCGGGGTTCATCCGCCACCCACGAAACGTCAGCTCGGATGCGAATTGATGAGGAAGGCTGTTGATCTATGAACGTGAAGTCACTTTGAGATCCCTCAGCCATCTAGAAAACCTGAAAAAGCAGAGGAAGGAAAAATGAATTCGACATTCAAATCCACCCTTCCACCGCCAAATCAAGCGAAAGGGCGAGGGTCTCAAACAAAAGATTACGCGAAAACTAAAGGTGACAAATCATCTCTCCGAACGCGAAATTCATGTAAACAACCGGGCACGAAATGCATATGGTGCTCGACACTGTTCTAAGCTAAAACCCAACCGTCAGTTGATGAAAACAAGCGATTTCTCGCCTAGAAACCGCAAAAAACCCTTCTTTTGGGGGGAAAAGGGTGCTAATCACCACCTACAACCATCAAAAAGGCTACCCAAACTACACAGGAAACCAAATTACAAAACCCCTACCGCGTGAACTATCTACTCAATCAAAGTAAAATCCAAAGCCAAATCTTCAAAAGATTAACAAGGATAAAACACTTACTTGGTGATTAATGGAAAAGAAGACGCTTGAAGTATAGCAACAAAGAAAATGTGAATCGCCGGAAGGAATGGAAGCAAGGGAGTTGGTAAGGAGTGAGTAAGAAACTGTAAAGTTTCAAACGAAAAAACCTCCCTCCTATATATAGGCCAAACGCATCCGTACAGGAAAATCCGCGCCGCTTCCATCTGAACCACGGGATCGATCCAACGGTCCAAATCAATCACGATCAAGTGGCTCAGATTTGATCTCAGGGGAAACGAAAAGGCGCGAAAATCCAACGATTCAGGACGACTTCGAGATTCAAATCTCAGTAATAGCCACTCGAGTACTATTTAATAGTCTTTACACGTGGCGAGAGGAAACGAAGCGACTCGTCCTTTCAAGTCATATCCATCTGCTCGCACAAATCTCGCGAAATCCAAGACACCACATCCCGAGAAAATCGCAACCAAAAAAGGTAATGCAAGATCCTCGGAACCCATTCCCCTTATTTCTTTGCTAAAAATACGGGGAAGGCCGCAGCAACCGAATAAGAACACCGCGCTCCTCGACAAATTCGTAAATTCGGAAACATGCTCGAAAAAGGAGTACGGTTTTTCGATCGAAAGTCCGCTCGGAATCGTTCGGAAAACCCGCGACATTATTAAATTAAGAGCATACATAAAGCATGAATGCAAATAAAATGTGCTCGAAATATTTAAAGTAAAAACGGTCTTTATTAATGATAATCCATTACAAAGGGAAGAAGATTACAAGGGGAACCGAGCACCTAATCCTCATGCTCGGAACCTGAGCTAATTGCGGAATCCGAATCAGTCCACAGCACCTCCTCTGGCCATATCTTAGCCTCCTTCCCGACCTGGGACCCTCCTTCACCAGAGGCAGGGCCAGGAGGATAGAGGTGGGGAGATTGACGAGCCCTCAGGAACTCCTCGATTGCCCCAATGAAATCCGCCGATTCGTCGGAACTTGAGGTATCAGAAGTATCCGAGGAAGGGAACATCACCTTAACTTCTTTCCCCTTTTGAGAACGAGCCGGCGCAGGCTTAGGAACCTCCACTCTCTTTTTTCCTCTTCGAGACTCAGAGCCATCAACAACAACCTTCTTGGAATCCCTATTATCCATCGCTAGCCTTCAAACTCAGGATATGGGAAGCCAAAGGATAAGCAAGTATTTATAGCAAAACTTGCCGCCCCAAAGGACCAGTCACCACACCTGACATCCCATAAATGTGAGAGGCGGCTGCAGAGACCTAGGATTGACCACTTGGAATAAACGATTTTCCCTTTCCAAAGTTTGACTTTGACCACAGGGACGCTGCGAAAATTCACCTGCCCAACTCGGATCTGTTATGTTCGGCAAACCAAGATGAATCGGTAAAACTTCAAGTCATTACCCTCGCCTACGAGCATAACGACTTGGGGGGCTCCTGTTCTGGGCCGAGCGTCGAGCTCGAGCATCAGAGGGTGCCGAACACTTATACCATCCGAGCACGTCCTAACGGTCAGATACCCTTGCGTATTGTAACGGCCGTAAACCGGAATGATGAGCATTTACTGCACATCAAGGCCTCCAAGCCGTTTTCCGGCAGCCACTTGATGGCCATTAATGCCATCAAGGGCCTTAGCCCAGCGCTGGGGGCTATATATATGCATCTCCACTTCATTTGCAAGGTACGCATTTTATAGCTAAGAAAACCTTACACACATACTGACTTGAGCGTCGGAGTGCCTGCAGGTACACAACCCCCCTCCGCTCCAACAGGGGTCTCAAACGTTCTCAACCACCGCAAACGCCGGCGAAGTCGCATCATTCTGATCAACACGATCACCAACATTATGTGTTGTGTTCATTCTTATTGGTTGTGTACAAAATTATGTAAGATCGTGGTCGGCAATTTTTAGCTTAAGCAACAACCAGCAAGTCACAATATGAAAATAAGCCCTTAAATTTTGAGTGGGTTGACTTAAAGCATCATAGAAATAAATACTGAATTGAAACTTTGTTCAAAAATCAATCGAGTGAGAAGAAAAAGTACCCCAAAAAGTAAAATATGCGTTTTAGGTCTAATGAACTTGATGCCACACCACACACACCCAACCTTGTTTTGCTACCAAATCTTTGTCCATTGTTGACCGACCCTTAGGCACTCCATTGCATCCCAATAACATTCTCACACACAATAGTTGTAAAATGTACTAGCTCCAACTAGAACTAACCTATTATGCATAGAACAAACTTTGTTCCATATAAAATTTGACTATTAACCGTATGAACGTCTCAATCTTATAAGTTTAAGGACGAACTTCAAATCTCCTCAAAATAGTTGTAAAATGTTTGCCAGTACCATTTTATATTAAATGATAGCTTCTCATTTTCATTTTGAAGACAAGATAAAGAAAGAAAGAAAAAAATCTACCAATCTAAACATACTAACTAGGGTGGCTAACTAGAACTAAAACCAATTGTAAAAAAAAAAAAAAAACTAGAACTAAAACCAACCTATATGTATAGAACAAAATTGCTCCATATCAAATTTGGTTTTTCTTGAAGAATTTAGTCTAAGAGGAGTTTATTAACCCTTAAAACTAATGTCTTAGTTTGATTTGTTTTTTTTTGGTCAACTATAAAATTTGGTTCTTAAGTGTTAAATGAAGGTTGAAATATATATACGTAAAACGCGTCCTTTCCTTTTTAAGAAAATAATTATAGTATTGATATACTTGACCAACCTCTTGCATGTGGGTATAATAAGATGAGTTTAATTGATATGCACCGACGGTGCAAAATAGTTTTACACAATCGTCCAATAAACAACCATCATTTTGCCATGTCATATCAAGAAAATTAGGTGAAATGGGGTGATGTGGCGGAAAACATGGTTGGTATTGATCGACGGTGTAAAAATATTTTACACCGTCAGTGTATATAAATTAAATCCTAATAAGATACTATAATTTTAAGAGTTTAATTGATATGTACTGACGGTATAAAATAGTTTTACACAATCGTTCAATAAATGACCATCGTTTTGTCATGTCAAGAAAGTGGGGTGAAGTGGGGTGATGTGGCGGAAAACATGATTGATATTGGTTGACATGTAAAATTATTTTACACCGACGTGCGTATCAATTAAATCCTAATTTTAAACTATTACAATTGAAAATCTTATCACCACCATTAAAAAAAAATCGAAAATCTTGAATAATTGTCTGGAAAGATTGATTAACATTTTGTTCCATATATACATAATTGCAAAATTTACTTGATTTTGACGGTGACTTACCCAAGAGGAGACATAACTTTATTTATATATTCTTTAATCAATAGTCAACGATCCATTTGGTTGCTATTATGAAGTTCGTTTTTTTTTTTAATTATTTTATTGGTTTTCTGCTATTATGAAGTTCTTAATTTGCTGCAGTTTTATATCATGCAGTTTGATGTAGTCAATGTGTTTGTTAGAGTATCGTTGGTTTCGATGGATAAGAAAAATTGGAGGTCTATATTGTTGATTTCTCCTACCTATAGTCAGGCCCGACTCTTATAGGGGTGCAAGGTGAGTGACGACATCGGGCTTCCGAATTTTGAAAGCCTCAAATCAAATTTTGAAGTCTTATAATAATAGTTATATATTGTTAGTATTTATAAAAATAAAATATTAGATGTAATAATAGATTAATTTTGAGGCACTATAATAATAATTATATATTACCAATGTTCATAAAATATCATATGTTTAGTAGAAAAATATTCTAATCAAGTAAAAATAATAATAATTACACATTTTTTATTAGGAATTTTTTCATCCCTCAACCGATTTTTCTCCATATGCATGAGTCATGGAATCAAATGCGAGAGAATTTCCAAAATATATTTTTGGAATGTTGCAATGATTACCATTACTTTGATACATTGTATCACTTGCTCTCAACAGTCATAATGGAAATTCTTCAAGAGTTATTTTTCTTCACCAAAAATGCAGATTTCTCTATAAATAGACACCTATATATATGAGGCAGAAAAACATCATCAAAATAATGTTCATATGACTCTAGATTCTGCCTAAAATATATCCAAGTAATTTCTTCATGTCTCTAGTACACAAGAGTCAATGAAAGAACTTTGTTCTGTAAACTACTATTGATAGATATGCTTGATGTGAATGTACAATCCATGAATGTTTCCAAAGTATCCCGAAGGGGATTCGATAGATACCCTTTTGCATCTGGTTTGCATAAACTGGTGGGGGCGAATCGAACCTAAAGCTTAGTGTGTTCGCACATGCTTTGGAATTTATGTGCATCATCATCATGTTCGTCTTCATCTTCTTCTTGTTCGAGTATTTGCAACAGTCCTCCAACAAAAGATCTCACATTGAATCCATAAGAGGACCGAAATTCTTATCACTTGAACCAATATTCATTGTTGGTGTTTCTTATGTAACTTATAATTTAAATATACGATGATTCTTTTTAATTTTTTAACATTTTTTATTAGGGTCTATTTTTAATATTCAAGCCGAGCCTCCAAATGGTCGGGACCGGCTCTGCTTTTGGTTGATTATTGTCTCTCTTTTTGAGAGGTTTTTTCTTTTTGTGGTGGTGTCTTTTAAGAGTTCTACTTTGTTTGGTAGTGCGCCTCCTTAATATTTTATAATTTTATTTGTTTGCTTTTTCATCTTACTTTAAAAATTGTTAAGTTTTGATAGAGTGTACCTTTGATTTTTATTTTTATTTTTAAATTTCTCTTGTATTTGTTTTGTTTTTATATTTATATAACACATTTTCCATTAAAAAAAAGTATTTGTGAGAGTTGAATTTTCTCTTATGACAAGAAAGAAGACAAGTTTCTACAAAAAGAATATAAAAGGACGGACAATTTTGTGAGTGAAATGCACGAACTCCAGCAAAATTGAACTGGGGTGAATTTTGGTACCAAATTTTTTCTTTATTCATCTTAACGGTAAATTTTTATATTGTTTTCACCATTAAGTATCCGGTCCACTGGATCGTATAATCTGATTCGGAGGTCAGTTCTGATATGGTTTTTTGTGTTTTTGTATTGCGGAATTTGGTGAGATATAAATTTAGGGAGAAAACTCTCCTCAAATATAGGGTTATATGAAGAATACTAAAGTTCTTGTTTTATTCATTATGCTTATGGCTCTATATATAGAGCTACATAAAAAACAAATCATATATTTTTAAAATAAAACTAATCCTATAATAAATTCTAAACAAATCTTAAATATTCTAAATAGAAATATAAATCATAAAACCTAATATTATCATATTTTAAATATAAATCTAAATAATATTTAAATCTAAGATCTTCAGAAGATATTTAGGCATATTATTCTCAACAGTTCTAACATCAAGTGGTTTTAGTCTTCTCGCAGTTGTAGGGGATCAAACAATGATCATTTCTACTACATACAACGTCAGTCACTACTGAAACAACTAACAATTGATATTATAAAAAAGAGGTGCAACACAAGGATTTTCCAAAATGTACACTCCTAATAATACTTTTGCTCAAACACGTTTAAATGCGGAGTTCTTGTGCGATCATGTACATCATAGTAGCTTAATGGTAAATTTCTAACCAATAAAAAATGACCATAAAGTGCAACATGTTTAAAAGTCGGTATGCTATTTTTTTAAGCAAAAAAAAATAGCTGTGCTCATAAGAAGACTTGTTTGAAAATTTAATATGCATATTTGTGGGCGGACCATGTAATTTCAGTGTCAAGTGTCAACCAACCACATTCATAATTTTGCTTATAAAAAAAAAAAGAAAAAAAACCACATTCATAATTTCATATTTTGTTGGATTAGGAAAGTTATAGTCTTGCCGTACAAGCTTCAAAAGTGCCTCTTCACACCAATTTTTTTTTTGTTGAAAGTATGTTTCTCTTTTATAATAATAAATAAATAACTTTCTTTGTAAATTAGGTATCATATACTAATTTTTAGAATTTTGTGAGATTCAAATAAGTATCAAACTTTTTCTAAGAGTTTTATTGTTGCTGTATGTCCAATTTAAACATCTAATCCAAATTTTTGGTTAAACAAAAAAGACTCGTGTTATTGATCTCATCTAAACGCTCTTTAAGTATAAATAATCTTATTTGAAAATTTGTTTAGATCAAAAGAAGAGAGATTATTCTTTTAAGTTTAAGAATTTAGACAATTTACTCCTCTTATTAGAGATTAAAATGTCTTAATATTTACAATTTAATAGACCAAATTTAGAAGATCAAAAGATTCACGTCAAAGACAACATATAGATGTCAAAGACGAACTTTAAAGTATTCAATATTCATAACTTAAGGAACTAAAGTGAAACAAAAAAAGCTTTAAGGTGAGTGTCGACTCTTATAGGGGTGCAAGGTGAGTGACGACATCGGGCTTCCGAATTTTGAAAGCCTCAAATCAAATTTTGAAGTCTTATAATAATAGTTATATATTGTTAGTATTTATAAAAATAAAATATTAGATGTAATAATAGATTAATTTTGAGGCACTATAATAATAATTATATATTACAAATGTTCATAAAATATCATATGTTTAGTAGAAAAATATTCTAATCAAGTAAAAATAATAATAATTACACAATTTTTTATTAGGAATTTTTTCATCTCTCAACCGATTTTTCTCCATATGCATGAGTCATGGAATCAAATGCGAGAGAATTTCCAAAATATATTTTTGGAATGTTGCAATGATTACCATTACTTTGATACATTGTATCACTTGCTCTCAACAGTCATAACGGAAATTCTTCAAGAGTTATTTTTCTTCACCAAAAGATGCAGAATTCTCTATAAATAGACACCTATATATATGAGGCAGAAAAACATCATCAAAATAATGTTCATATGACTCTAGATTCTGCCTAAAATATATCCAAGTAATTTCTTCATGTCTCTAGTGCACGAGAGTCAATGAAATAACTTTGTTCTGTAAACTACTATTGATTGATATGCTTGATGTGAATGTACAATCCATGTATGTTTCCAAAGTATCCCGAAGGGGATTCATTAGGTACCCTTTTGCATCTGGTTTGCATAAACTGGTGGGGGCGAATCGAACCTAAAGCTTAGTGTGTTCGCACATGCTTTGGAATTTATGTGCACCATCATCATGTTCGTCTTCATCTTCTTCTTGTTCGAGTATTTGCAGCAGTCCTCCAACAAAAGTTCTCACATCGAATCCATAAGAGGACCAAAATTCTTATCACTTGAACCAATATTCATTGTTGGTGTTTCTTATGTAACTTATAATTTAAATAGACGATGATTCTTTTTAATTTTTTAACATTTTTTATTAGGGTCTATTTTTAATATTCAAGCCGAGCCTCCAAATGGTCGGGACCGGCTCTGCTTTTGGTTGATTATTGTCTCTCTTTTTGAGAGGTTTTTTCTTTTTGTGGTGGTGTCTTTTAAGAGTTCTACTTTGTTTGGTAGTGCGCCTCCTTAATATTTTATAATTTTATTTGTTTGCTTTTTCATCTTACTTTAAAAATTGTTAAGTTTTGATAGAGTGTACCTTTGATTTTTTTTTTTTTTTTAAATTTCTCTTGTATTTGTTTTGTTTTTATATTTATATAACACATTTTCCATTAAAAAAAAGTATTTGTGAGAGTTGAATTTTCTCTTATGACAAGAAAGAAGACAAGTTTCTACAAAAAGAATATAAAAGGACGGACAATTTTGTGAGTGAAATGCACGAACTCCAGCAAAATTGAATTGGGGTGAATTTTGGTACCGAATTTTTTCTTTATTCATCTTAATGGTAAATTTTTATAGGGTCTTGTTAACATGTGCCCTTAGGGCACATGATAAGATATACCAAAATAGTAATTCAACATTTAATGATACAAGAAATTTAATGCTTCAAAAGTCAAAATGCACAAATTAACATTTAATAATTTCTATTTTTACTTCCTTAACATGTGCCTTACGGGCACAAGTTAACATTTTCCATTTTTATATTGTTTTCACCATTAAGTATCCGGCCCACTGGATCGTATAATCTTGTTCGGAGTCAGTTCTGACATCAAGTGGTTTCAGTCCTCTCGCAGTTGTAGGGGATCAAACAGTGATCATTTCTACCAAATACAGCGTCAGTCACCACTGAACCAACTAACAATTAATATTATAAAAAAGAGGTGCAACACAAGAATTTTCCAAAAAGTACACACCTAATAATACTTTTGCTCAAACACGTTTAAATGCGGAGTTCTTGTGCGATCATGTACATCATAGTAGCTTAATGGTAAATTTCGAACCAATAAAAAATGACCATAAAGTGCAACATGTTTAAAAGTCGGAGGTATGCTATTTTCTTGAGCAAAAAAAAAAATAGCTGTGCTCATAAGAAGACTTGTTTGAAAATTTAATATGCATATTTGTGGGCGGACCATGTAATTTCAGTGTCAACCAACCACATTCATAATTTTGCTTATAAAAAAAAGGAAAAAAACCACATTCATAATTTCATATTTTGTGGGATTAGGAAAGTTATAGTCTTGCCGTACAAGCTTCAAAAGTGCCTCTTCACACCAATTTTGTTTTTGTTGAAAGTATGTTTCTCTTTTATAATAATAAATAAATAACTTTCTTTGTAAATTAAGTATCATATACTAATTTTTAGAATTTTGTGAGATTCAAATAAGTGTCAAACTTTTTCAAAGAGTTTTATTATTGTTGCATGTCCAATTTAAACATCTAATCCAAAATTTTGGTTAAACAAAAAAGACTCGCGTTATTGATCTCATCTAAACGCTCTTTAAGTATAAATAATCTTATTTGAAAAGTTGTTTAGATCAAAAGAAGAGAGATTATTCTTTTAAGTTTAAGAATTTAGACAATTTACTCCTCTTATTAGAGATTAAAATGTCTTAATATTTATAATTTAATAGACCAAATTTAGAAGATCGAAAGTTTCACGTCAAAAACAACATATAGATGTCAAAGACATACTTTAAAGTATTCAATATTCATAACTTAAGGAACTAAAGTGAAACAAAAAAAGCTTTAAGTATCAAATAATATAACGTTTGCAATTTAAGGGACAAAAATAAAACAAACAAAATTTAAAGGACCAAAGCAAAATCTAAAACAAATTTAAGGGACCAAAAACATAATATAGTCTAAAGATAAATGTTTCAATGATCAAAAAAATGATTGACTAACCGCATAATGTTGTGATATATCAAAGATGAGTTAAAGTTTCACATTAAATATGAAAGAATTGGGTTGAACAGCATATAAATTTGATGACTCATAAATCTAATTAACCTCACTTATGTAGTTTTTTTTAGTCTAATGTGTTTTTTTTTTATAAGCTTTAGTCTAATGTCTTAATTCAACATAGTGAATATCTCTCATAGCCCAACTAATTTACTATATATATAAATTAAATTCTAAAAAGAAAGTGTCTTATTATTGAAATTTTGAATCATAATTTGTGACATTGTAGAGGGATATAACACTTGGTTTTTCTTGAGAATGGATCTATAAATTTTCTTTCTCACAAATTTTCTCAATTTTTATATCTTAACCATTAACCAACTTTTCTCCACTTTTTCTTATTAAAATATTACCTCATATTTATGATTAAATATGCATATATTATTTCCTCAAATTTTTCCTTCAATGAAGAGAATCTTTTCCCAGCTTTCTATACCCAATAAGCCTAATAAAAAAGAGGGACATTACCTTTTTGTTAGTTAGCTGTTAGATTAGATGATCCAAAAAGTAACTTTCCGCCAAGGAATTTTTCATCTAAATCTACTGATGCAGATCGAGTGTATTCAAAGACCATGATTGCATGCAGTCAGCAAAATCAGGGTAATCTGATTGAGATCAGACGGTTTAAATTTAAAATCAGAAACTTTAATATTTTAGAAAATTAAAACTGCATCAAGATCTATGCGTTCAATTTTGATCAGACGATTAGCAACTTCTGACTGCAGTTGACTGCATGGTTGCTGACTTCATAGAATCCAATTCCTAAATCTACACATCAATCCCTTTCTCTCTAAGTTACTAATTTTCTACCACTTGAATTTTTCCTTTTAAGAATTATTGACTATTGACTAGTCTTAAATCAAACATTTAAACTTCACATTATAAATGGTTTCATATCTTTAATTTGTAGCATTGTTCAAAAGCTAAAAATGAAATTAACGAGTTTTCACAAAGATGCTTAAGGATGAAGCTTTTTAACCTTTCCAAATAATCCCTCACCCGTGCAAGAAAATATATCATCCACTAGATTTTGTTATTGACTATTTGTACCCTCCACTCTTTTAAATTGCTTATTATGCGGGTCTTAGTTTTATTTTAATTATATTTGTGATACTCTCAATGATTTAACACATGACTTATTCACATTACGAGACCATAATAATCTATTATAGATCTTGGACTTCTCTTTTTTTTCCTCTAGATCTTGGATCTTGAGAAAAAGAGCTTTCCAATTTTCCATTGGTGTTATGATAGCTCAATAAGCAGTCCTAAGATAATTTATTATTGATTTGATAATCCAAAAAATTAATTATTCAATGATTCAAAATGTTTGAGATTTCTTTTCATTTCATGTAAAAAGTCAAAATAGTGACTCAAGACAAATTCATTTTATTATTTCATTTGCAAAAAAAAAAAAAAAAATTTTTTTGTTTGTTTGATAAAACTAAATGATTGCAACAATCATTCAAAAAATAAATATAAACTATGCATGCAATAATAATCCAAACAAAAACAAACATTTAATCATATTTTATAATTTTGCCACATCACAATATTACTTTTTAAAAATATACTTACATCATAGTTGGACATATACAAAAAAAATTGTTGACTATACATTTTTTAAATTTGATGGTATATTATTATTTGTAAGTATTGCTTAAAATATGTACCTAAGAACCTAAAGGGGACACAACACAAAATTTTCATTGAATAGAGGAACCAAAATCCGTGAAAATTGACCAAATTTATAAAATCCACGTATTGGCTTAGACCCATCAAATATGGATCTACTTAACCTAACTCATGGGGAAGTGTATGAGTATCAACCTTAATAATAATACTACCATGTGTTGTCCCTTTCTAAATGTTTATTGTGTTAATTAAGTCTATTTGATTTATTATATAGTACTATGGTACTATCTTAAATAAGCATGCCCCTCATTGTATACTGTTTCTACACGGCCAATTGAGTGTGTCGGCTATATGTTTGACTTTTGATGACCAAAAAGCCCCTCACATGCTTATCTTGTTTTGACTCCATATATTAAATCAATAAGGGTATATTAGTCCTCCCATGAAGTTCAAAGTCTTTGCCAAATCAAGTATGCAAAAAAGTCCTTTTCCCTTTGCTTTATGATTTTGATTAGATTGAGTTTGACTGCGCTTGCACTCAAGTCACATGTAATTCAGATGGACGATCAAAATATTTTAAAGTAAATTTAATCTTTTTAAAAAATATTGCATTCGAAATTTAGATTGTTCAATTTTGATAAAACTTGGATATGTTGCATACAGTCGCAACCCTATAATTGTACACAAACTAGATCATTTGTTTTCAAGCATTCATTTACATATGCAAATGCATGTGATTAATTTGTTAGAGCAAAATCAAACTTTTGACCTCTTTCTTACACTTTGTCATGCTTTTAACCCTAATTACTAAACTATACTTTTGACGAGTTATGAGTCTCTGTTGATTAATATCATAATTTTCGTTTGATTAGAAAAACAAATATTAGTGGACTATGTTAATTTTCAAGTTTAAATCATGTACCTCAGTCCTATTTAATATATTTTACGATGTTTTTCAACTCATCAACCGAACTATCTGCTTCTAATTATATATAAAACTCTAAAAGTATTTGATGATGAGATTAATTTCTTTGTCACTATCTACCATTAAATATTGCCACCCTACCACCCCACGATCCCATACTAGTCCCTACTCACACCATTGACATCCAGCTATCATTGACCATTTGATCAAAATCAAACACCAATGAATCCATGACCTACAACACCAAATTCACACAAACAATTGACAAGTGTTTCATAAATAACACCACATTTAGTATTCACATGTTGATACCTAACCATGTCCATATAAATACACAACATATAACAATACTAGTTTCAACCAAATTTCACATTTTCATCCACTTATTTTTTTTCTTATAACTTTTTCAATATGAAACATTTTCATTTCTTTCTCTTCCTTTCTCTTCTTTTCCTCACACCAAAAGTTCATCATGCTATTAGGATTAAATTCTCAAGTCCTTCTACTTCAAGTCATCATCATGTTTTTCATATTCCATTTTTCAATTCTCCAATAAGAAGTAAAGATAAAGATTTCAAGTCAGAGAAACGTAAAGTGCCAACAGGATCCAACCCTTTACACAACAAGAGAAGATAGTTTGATTTTTCATCAGGTTTTTGGTGGTAGAATCCATTAATTTTTCAGATTAGTATAGTCAAAAATATGTTTATTTATTTGTCATATATTAAAAAAAAGCTTAACTATTTATATATGATATATGGTAGCTGAATTTAGGTTCCATTTGTTTGTAATATTAATTAGAAATAGTTATTGATTAGCTAGATTTGTAGTCTTGTATAGAAGGTAAATAGGATTTTGAATTTTAGGAAATATGACAAAATTAATATATGAATTATGAGTTAGAGTTAATTTTTGTAATATTGTGTCTTAGTTTTATAAATTTAATTTTTTTTGTCTTAACAAATGTGTCCTGTTTTATTGCAACTTTGAACTAAAAATTTAAGATTGCAATTTTATGCTTCATTTCATAACTTTTCTTCTTTCCATGGCTCAATTCTTTTAAAGGGTTGCCATAATTGACAATTTTGTGTTTATAAACTCATTTTGGAGATTCTAGCTGCTTTTTGTTGTTGACTTTTTTTTAGTAAAATTCTTGTTTTTTTTCTAAGGTGAAATTCTTGTTGTTGACTATGAAATATGAATTTTCATACAATTGCATACACATGTAAACATTTTCCATTCTTTTATTCTTCCCCTACATAGTGTTTAAGATGTTGAGATGTTCTCGAATAGAATTTATTTTGTCCGGAAGTGATTTCAACTTTAAGCTAAAACTCGAAGTTTTTGCTTTTTCAAATGATTTATATCTGTAATTTTATTTTTCAACTTACTTTATCTAAATGTTTTTCAACATAAATCATTTTATCTACGATTCATTTTAGCCAGAATCAATTTTATATAATCAACACAAGTCACTCAATAGTCAATACCAATTTTTGTCACCGCAGAATAAACATATAAACGTACTAAAAATTCTACCAAATTATAGTACTAATTAACTTTTGTTTTTGGAAGAAGAAAAAGGGGTGGGGGGGACCTAATTTTGAGTTCAAAATTTGATGAAAACGAAATAGTATAAATTGACTCATAATCATGAAACAGTTCACTCATAATACCTCATATGCTATCATAGGCCCCAAATTTTGAATGCACTGTGTTAAATACCCATTACTTCATACAACAACCATGCAAATAATTTAGAGATATATAACTCCACCATATCTTTTGCACAGAGAAGAATATTTGTTGGCAGATAAAATGATACTTATAGAATCCACATGCTCTCATCTTACCTACATAAAATTAGGGTTGTACCTTCTTTTTGCCTCTTTTACTTTTACATTCAAGTTAGTAATAAAATTGTGTTACCACCAAAATGGCAAAGTAGTTAGTTATAATGGAAAAGGTCTAAGGGTATGTATGCCAGAATCATAATGACCTACTTTAATTTTTAAAAGCGTAGACTAAATTTAAATTCTCACTTCATGAAACTGTTCAAGTACACTTAAAAATTTCACATTATCAAAAATTATAGTAGTTTATAAACAACACTCACATTTTTTAATCCAACGAAATTTCATATTGAAAAGTTCACATCAAACATAAAACTTACAATACCTAAAAAACATGATTGTAAATTTGAGGTCGAAACTCGACATATACTAACAAAGTTAGTTACATGTAATAATTGATTTTTGTTACTTCCTCCGTTCCATTTTATTTGTCGTTTTATATTACTACACTATTCACATAATCAACTTTTACCATAATTTTTTTTAATATATAAAACCAAATGTTAGCAAATAATATATTGTTCAATTTGTCTCGACTAATATTTTTAAAATATAAAGTTTTCATAATTTTTATAATAAATAATTAAATATATTAGTTGTCAAAATTATCCATTCACAGTTTTCAAAAATGACAAATAAAAAAAGAACGGATAAAGTATTAATTTGAAATCAATCGACTCAATTATATCATCACCAAATAATTTTCATCAAACAATTTAGATCAATAAATATGCTACACATTTGCTATGTGAAACCAAATTTTCCCTGATGAAGAGGTAACGTATTGTTTGGCATTGGTTTGTGACATTGTAATTAAGATGGGGTTATGTGGTCCACACAGGAGAATTCTAGAGAGTGTTTGAGACGAGGGATCGCACAGGATCCTACAATATTAAGGGTACCAATTATTTCCCACTTAGTAGTATTTGTCCGTGTGTTAAAATAAATAAATTAAATAATTATTAAATTAAAATTTAAAATAAACTTAAATTTTTATAATCTTAATGAAATTTACTTGAAGAATTAAAAGTTATCAGAGAAATTTTAACAAATGAAAGTATAATCTTAACTTTTCTTTCACATCATATATTTTCATATGACTTATAAAATAAATGAGGTACCAAAATTATAATTTGCACAGGACATTCAAAATGTCGGGACGTCCCCGCGTCCACAATAAGTGAGAAATAAGTGCCACGATACTAATTTTGGTTACAGGACACCCACCAAGGTACCACCACCACCCTACAACTATAACCTTTTTGGTGTGGGCGTGTTCATTTTTTTAATACTATGGTTGAGGGAAATAATTGTGTTGTTTGAAAACAATAAAAAGTGGTGTACCATTCCATTACCAAAATCTATTGAATAATAATGGATATTCTCAATTTATGATAGATATTGTCAATGGCTAAACCAACATCTCAATTTAAGCACAAGTATATTTTGCAAATTGAATTCCTGTGGTTTGAGGTTACAGTTTTTATTTTATAAAAGCAAGTTTTTATTTTATATTTTAAAATATGAAACTTAAATTTGAATCGTCCAACTGCGATGACTCATAATTCATGAACCTAATATCTTAAAATAGATTTTTGAGTTTTAAATATAAATAGGTAAGTCTCACATCAACTATAAATAAGAAACATGTTGAGTTTATAAAAGAGGTGACTCATGATTCATGAATCTAATATTTCAAAAATTTAGGCAGAGATGCAATATCTCTCTTGTGATCCTGAAACATTTGACGCTCCTTAAATGATCCCCAATATAAATTTGCAACGTTAACCATACACATTTTCATTTGAGTTTCCGGTAGTTTAATTATTACAATTTCATATATAAATATGTTAACATTGAAAATGTTTAGTGTATGAGAAAAAATATTGCAAATTTCGCCTACTAAGTACAATTTCAATTGGTAAAATAACCATTAAGCTTTGTCTAATAATGAGAGATTTAGATAGTATGCATAAATTCTGAATTCGATACTCTACTTCATTATAAACCAATAAAAGTACCATTTAATTAATTGGTAACTACCAAAAATATTATTAAAAAGATAATGTTGGAACCTCACATTTTTCACTTCTCCACTTTTATATAGTGTGTGAAGGATTACTCTAAAAAAAATATTGCAAACTAGTGATAGTAAATAGACATTTTGTTTATCATTTCATTTGTAGATGTGATCATTGAGAGCACATGGTAGGTACTACGGAATCTGGAATAGTGATTATTAAATACTTTAGGAAGGAAATGAAAATATATTCAAGTGCTAAAAAAATTGTTCAATTTGCAATGGCATTTAAAAGAAGCTGGGATAATTTCAACAATCTTGTGATACAGCTCTTTCGGAGTTTTTTATACATTTGAAGAAGAAAAAAAAAAATTAGTTTATTACATTGCACAGAAAAAAATAGTTTACATTAAAAAATGAAAAATTAAATTTATTTTGATTTTTTTAAAAAAATAAATAAAAATTGACATTTGAATTAGGTGGAATTGGTTCACTAATTTAAAAATTCTTCAATTTTGATCCTCCCTTCAAAATTTTGGACTTAAGTGATTAAGTGCAATCTTTTGAAAAACAATCATCTAACTACTCACCGGTTAGCATGACCTTTCAAAATTTATTTTTTTAATGTAAATTGGGTATCCTCATCATGCAATTGTAGCGACAATTTTTTTGAGTCTTGTGAAATACAAATGAGTGACAAACTCTGTCTAAAATTTTTTACACTCTTGTATATATGTCCAATAAGTAAAATGACCGAGGTTTGAACCTCAGTCCTCTGCGTATATAATATATTGTCCTGTCAACTGAGCTAAGCTCACGAGACAATTATAATAATTATTTCTACTACTTTTATGTTTTTTTTTATTTTTTTATTTTGTTTCTTTTGGAGCTCAATTTCTATCTTCTCTACTAGTAAGATTTGAGAGTATAAATTCAAGAGTATAAATTCGAGAGTACTTAAATGAGATAACACGAATTTCTTCTAGAATTAATCAAGGTGATTGATCCCTGGCTTGCGTATGTAGCAATGTTAAAACTGTTAACTAGGAAGGGTTTACCACCCATTTAAGTCGCAAGGCTCGAATGTTTAGTCCTTGTTATTGCGCATAGAGGTAACCAATTTAAAAATATAAAAAAATAAGAGTATAAATATCTAAGCCTTAAATTCTTGTATTTTATGTTATTTTGCAGCTTAATTTGCCTTTCGAGTATTACACAACATTGTTCTACTGTGATTTATATTATGGAATATTGCTTTTGGATGAGTTGCAATTATTGGCCATGCATGCCTAATATGAAATGAATATAAAAAGTCTATGGTTCTACCATATAATTTTTTGTATTAGGATGTGGTTAATTACTTGGATTTTTCCTGATTGTTGCTTGCTCTAGGAGTGCTAATTTTTGTTTACTTTGACTATGTCATCTATTTAAATATTAATTTTTTTTATTAAATAGTCCAGTGATTAAAAATTATTTCACCTCTTAAGTGGATGTTCGGGGTTGAAACTAAAAGGTCTAAGACATCGAAAATTAGTGTTATATACTCGATGTTTATCAAAATGTGCAGATAAATTGAATTTAAGTGATTAAAATAAAGTGATTACTTTTTCCGCACTTCCCTTCGTTTCACCGCACCACATCAGATATACAAACGAATACTTTCTCTCCACTCCAAGCATAGAGATCGGTCAAAAACATGGAGGTGAACACAATTCTTGTTTCCCAAGCAATTTTGGATAATACTATTTTTTTTTTCTAGTACTCTTTGGTTTACCTATTCATATAGTCAACATTAATAATTAAAATTTAAACTAAATAAAGAAAAGGAGATGAAAATAATTCTTGTTTACCAAGCAATTGGATAATATTTTTTAGTACTCTTTTGTCTGTTCATGCTACATAGTCAAGATCAATAATTAAAATTAAAGAACTACTCCTATGTGGCTCGTGGATGATCCGATCAGAAATCTGATAGCATGCGGTCCAACGGATCATGGAAATGATTTAATACTATCTTAGAATTGAGTATTGAATCTAACTCAACCTTACAAAACCGATTTGTAAGGTGAAATTGCTCTCACTTACAAACACAGATTCATGTCATCTCGCGATCGCGTGATTTATATCTAAAAATCAAATTATATTAATTTTTTCTCACATTCAAAATAGTAGGGAGTAAATACGATATTGAAACTGACACTAGATATTTCTAAAACTACACTGATATATTGTTAGGAATGATACGGGATGTCAAGCAATAAGTATTTTTTAACCTCCATGTCTTATAAATGCTCTCCTTCTATGTCTTATCAAAATGTTAAATTTTTATTATTTTCAATCAAACTAATAGTATAAAACATTAAAATTTAATCATAAAAATTTAAAAATTAAAATATTATTATGAGTCTTATGACAACAACAAATATCGCATATAAACAAAATTTGTACACTTGTTTTCTGAGAAAACATAAATATAACTTATAAAATATTTGACATTTTTTTCCAAACGTTATTTTAAAAGTATTAAGAAAGAAATATTTCGATCGTCATTTCCAAACGTTCCTCCGAAAGGAATTTCATTCATGCCACACCTCTCAATAATTAATAGCACATGCGATTAAGAATTCACGTCAATTTAATCTAAACCTCACAATTATCAAGAGAGAAGAATGCGCAGAGAGACAAATAGAGTAGACAAAGTTAGTGAGTAGTGGTGGTGGTGATCTCAACATTTGAGGGGGAAAAATTCACATTTTAGTTTAGGGTAAAAGAAAATGTAGAGAAAGAATAAAATCTGAAAATGAGTGAGTAAAAATTAGTTTGAGTTTAGTTGGGATTAGTGGTGCAATAAAAAAAAGAGGGGATTTAAAATATAAATTATATAAAAATACTATAATGAATATCGAAAAAAGAGTGTTTCTAACACATCTTTAAAATAAGACAGATCTTACCAATGGTTAGTTGGTTCAGTCGTGATTGACGCTGAACTTGGTAGGGTGGACCGCGGTTCGATTCCCCACAACTACGATCGGGACATGGCTGAAACCACTTGATACCAGAACTGACTCTCAAACCAGATTCAACTAGCGGTAAAAGAAAAAAAAAAAAAAGACAAATCTTAAATTTGAGATGTCTCATGTTCGAGTTATGTTAAAACTTTTGAAGAAAGTTAAATATTCTTTGAGTCTAAATATTTTTTTAAAACCTAGATGTCATCCACTCATTTTAATTTTTTTTTCATAAAAATAAAATAACATTTTTTAATAACTATATATAGGCATAGATATGAATGTGTGTATGTAATTGGACAACACAAAGTGGTTTTAACTAATCATCAAGATGAGTTTTCTAGCGGGAAGATTAGCAGGAAAAGAAGCTGCTTATTTCTTCCAAGAATCCAAACAAGCCGTAACTAAATTAGCTCAAAAGAATAATCATAATCATAATCCAATATCAAAACCCAACGTCGCCGATGAACAACAGCACCTTCAAGATCACGCCGACGTGCTTCCCGAAGTTCTAAAACACTCTCTTCCTTCCAAATTATTCAGAGACGAAACGGTGGATGCCACGTCATCATCATTCTCCAAATGGGTTCTTCCTTCCGATCTCAAACTTCGATCTTCTGTATCTCCTGATGCTCTTAATCCTCTTCGTGGTTATGTTTCTTTACCACAAGTTACTTTTGGACCCAGAAGGTTCTTTCTTTCTTTCATCATTCTCAATTTTTCAATTTCTTTACAGTTAATTAATTAATCAAATTTAATTTTTATAAGTTTTTTTTATTTGAATTTCATATGTAGGTTATTGATTGTGTGTGTTTGGTTCTATGGTGGAAAAAGACAATTTTTGTTTGAATATATTTACTTGAAAGTAAAATGAATAATAAATTTAAGTTTAAAAATCATATTTTGAGACTAGAGGTTCAAATCCTGGCTTCAAGTTAGAATAATTCGGATTAGGTACGACCGATCCAGTCACTCGGCCGACCATCGATCCAGGTCAAGGCCGAGCTCAAAGGACGTACTGACTAGGTCACGATCAGCCCAATCCCTCGGCCAACCATACAGGTCAAAGCCGAGCAAGAGAGACCATCTAGGTCACTAGGTATGGGATGGCTGACCTGTACTCGGCTGACTATCCAGGTCTGGGCTGAGGTTTAAGGAGCAGCCAGATCACAATCAACTCATTCACCCAGCCGACCATGGAGGTCAAGGCCGAGCAGGAAGGACCGTTCTAGTCATATTCAGCCTTGCAGGACTGCTTGTCCTCCTGGAGTTGTAACCCTCATGCCGTGTGACTTGTAACCCTTCTGGAGTTGTACAAATTCTAGCCTCAAGTTAGAATAATTCTAGAGGCAACATTAATTTTAATCGTGTTAGGTATGGCCGACCTAGTCACTCGGCTGACCATCGATTCAGGTCAAGGTTGAGCTCAAAGTACCAACCAGGTCACAATAAAACCAGTCTCTCGTCTGACCGTGTAGGTTAAGGCCGAGGAGGAAGCACCAACTAGCTCACTGGGTACAGCTGATCCAGTCAGTCAGCCGACCATCTAGGTCTGGGCTGAGCTTGAAGGAACAACCAGATAACAATCAACCCATTCGCCCGGCCAACCATGCAGGTCAAGGCTGAGCAGGAAGGACCATTCTTGACATATTCAGCCTTGCAGGAGGACTGCTGGTCCCTGTGGAGTTGTTACCCTCATGCCACGTGTCTTGTATAAACATGAACCGTACCAAGGAAAAGATGATGAAATCAGAGAGTACCATGGTTACTACAATCATAATCAGAAGAGAGATAGAGTATCAATACTCATAAAGTTTCATTTTAAACAACTTTTGAATTGATTGAAAACGATGATGAAAATGAATACCTGACGCTCTATTTATATACAGCTTATGTAGAATTAACTCCTAACTACTTATCAATAACCATTGACTATATCCTAAGTTCTAACTAACTCTTATAACCAATCGTCTAATTATATATTTCAGTTATTTCATCTGTCTAAGGTTCTTCATTTAAATTTGAATTCTGGTTATTTTTTATTTATTCTTATTCTAAATTGGGTGTTGAGAGGGAAATGAAGTTGTTTGTAGTTTGGAATCCGTGATAATTCTGTTTTTTTTGTTTGTTTATGGAAAGCCATAATTTTTATTTGATGATTTTAATGTATAGTTGTGTATGTTTTGAACATGATGATTTGGTTTCAGGTGGGAAATGCCTGAAGCAACACATGGGGTTTCGGCCTCTACAGCTAATGAGTTGCGTCAGGATCGCTTCGCCGTCCATGTTAACCCAGAGAAGTTAAAAGCAGCATCGGAAGGGCTTGCAAATGGTATGTTTCATTCTTATATTAATTTGCTTGTGATGAATGTTCTCTTTTGCTCATTGTAAGAGGTAAGTGCTGTAAGCAATTCTCAATAAAAACAAGGCGTAAAGGGGTGTTTTTTTCATAAACCGTTTAGTTAAACACTTATTCAAATCGCTTACCGGTTAAGTGGTTATCTACAAACTGTTTCTACGATTAAATAGGGAATAAGTAGGACTTGATGTAAGCTCTATTTAAGCTGTTACTGTAAGCTAGTTTGTAAAAATAAGCTGAAAATAACTTATAATATCCATAAACTCTTGCAAATACTGACACAAGTAGTTGCTAGTTACTTTATATAATATAAGTTGAAATATTTTCTCCTAATTAAATGCTCCTAAAGTGTGGGTGTTAGTTACCTCTGAAAAGTATTTACTTGACAAAACTTGTATGGCTAAGGTATCATCAAACTTTACATTACATCTCTATGGAATTTACAATCTGTTCCAGCTAATAGTTGGTGGAAAACTAAGGGCATAGAAAGATCCAGTATAACCTATGATAATTCTCTATGGTTACACTGTAATGTGTTGCTCAATGTTATACTTCGATTAATATATGAAAATTGCATTTGCAATGTATTGAGCATCATGTGTTTCTACTAAGCTATTTGGTCTAACCAGATTGACTCGATGTGGTGGTATAAATGTTGAGGTTTTTCTGAGGGGAGTAACTTATTGGGCCTGAAGAGAGTGTTCCATTAATTTCAGTGGGGAGAGTTGTCATTCATAGAGTTTCTCGTCAATTACAAAAGCTAAAGTTAAGCCTTCACAGGTTCCCGGTAACAGTAGAAAAATTTGTGGTTATGATTTCAAATTAGCAATATTTGGAAATTTATGGTTACTGTAGCTATAAGCCATTTAAGGAAAATTTTAGGACTCTTTGGCAGTGTTACAGTAAGGGGAAGGGGAATCTGCTAGATTGAAGTTATGGTTGAGGTCTTTTAAATTTAGAATATTGAAATTGTGAATAAGGGAGAGTGAAGGGTAATATGACATGGCTAAAGTTTTTAAACGGGAGAAACAACAGTGGAATGTTATTTGGGCGAAAATTACTTCTCTCAGTTCTCTGTTTTAAGTCAGGTTGTATTTGGTAATTGTCATCAATTATATCAAAACAGATATGCTTTTCTTAGTGTTGGACCATGTATAAATTAGAGTGTGAAAAAATTCAGTCGGGCATGTGGCATGAGACTGTTAAAAGCACCATGAGAAGAGTGCTTCAGGATTTTGGAAATCATTGTTGAAACATATGAGGATCTTAGTTATTGCGCCTTCTTGTCCTCTATAGTATGTATAAGAAGAAAAAACAAAAATCATCAAGACCAAAGAGGTTCGTTGAATGTCTTAATTTTGAAAACTCTTTTTCAAATATAACCTTTGCATTAAATGTTTTCAGACCCATTCATACGTGGAATAAATGCATTTCTAAGGATATCAAAGTAATTTTAACAATTAATACATCTTGAAATTTGTGACTTTGCTTCAAATAGATCAAGAAAACTCAAAATATGTTCTTATATATGAGACCGAAGGTAGTAATAGCACACAATAGAGCGTGCTATAGTGCTATGACTATCATGAGCTGAAGTAGAACTATTCATATGTATATCTGTGTGTAATAGTTAAGTTTGTACTTTATACACACTATAGTCTATACTCTGTAGATAATGGTCTATGATGTATTCTGATTTTCCTGTGCTATAATGATGTTGAGGAAAGAAAAAGGATCCAAAAATGCTTTCGGGTTGAAGCCCGTGTTTTCTAATTCCCTATTTTGTTTTCAATTTTATAGTTGGAAAGGCGTTTGCTATTGCCACTGCAGTTGTTTTTGGTGGTGCTGCAATGGTAATTGGTACGGTGGCCTCCAAGTTAGAGCTGCATAACGTAAGTGATTTGAGTTATGTGTTGACACAAAAATCTATTTATTATGCCGCTTCTCTCTCTCTCTCTCTCTCTCTCTCCCTCCCTCCCCGCAATTTTCCAAAGAAATTATGACTAGTTAATCCACTTGAATGCCTATTTCACAATATTTCCATTTCCATTTTCAGTCATCGTTCTTCATTGACTATTCACTATAGTATTGTTTCTTCCTCTTTTTTTTTTAATGTTTTTTCAGTTGTATCAATAGTTTTATATGTAGCTACATCAATTGTGAAATCCAATTTATTGGTTCTTTATCTTAAATTTTTGTTGTTTTAACAGATGGGTGACCTCAAAACTAAAGGAAAGGATATTGTTGAGCCACAACTTGAGACTTTTAAAAACCAATTTGTTCCCATTAAAATATGGGTAAGTTTTAAACTGCATTTCTTTTATACTTTTGAATATTTCAACTGAAAGGCATAACTAAAAACACAAAACTTTAATTTATAGGCTGAGAATATGTCAAAAAAGTGGCATTTGGAAAAGAAAGATGTCAAGCAGAAGACTATTGTAAAAGATCTATCTAAAATTTTGGGTGCTAAATCATCATCAGATTGATATTTTCATTTTCATTCCTTTTCTTTCTTTAATGGCGACATGAGCGATATGTAGATAGTTTGGATGTAGTGTGCCTTTGGCTGTTGTGGCTGTAGTGTAGATGTTAAAGCTTGCTGGAAAATGAAAATAATACAGTATGTATATGTAGTAATAAGAGGAATTGTTTTGGTTAATCCAACAATTCCTTTGCTCTTTCAAGTAGACTAAACTAGTGTAAGGTTTTGAAAACCACAATTTCTTGCAATAAGATGGTACCTAGTAATGTGAGATAAATATCTAATATGCCTATGTATGTGTCTATGTTTATGCAAAGCTACTTTGTTCCATATCTTTTTAAGGTTATAACACAGTTTGGTTATACCAATTTGGTTTTAGTCGCTCCAATATTTTTCTGGATTCTGTTATATTTCCTGTCATATAGTCTTCGATGAAATTTGGAGCATAAAAAAATGATGTCATTTTGAAGTGGCAGAAAAGTTTCTCCAGAATTAAGAACTCGCATCTTTAAAACTGCAACATGAGTAAACCTACCAAGAACCTCATTAATATAAACTTTTGTTGTCAGGTGTTGCACTTACACTTTAGATTAAACGTGTGTCCGATGTTCGACACATGTAAGTGTCAGTATCCAATATTTGTCTGTGGCAATGCTTCATACCATTTTTCTGTATTGAAACCAGTCTCATTGTGTGATTCACATCACCTAGCTTCTTATATCCAATGTTTTTAAAAAGGAATAGTAAGTTCACTCAGTAAAAGATCAAGTACATGATATGACTTGATTGTGAGACCATATTAAATTACAAACCACTGTTCTTAAATGTATATATGGAGTATTATTGTAAATAAGGACGATGATTATACATTAAGTACAAAAGGTATAAAGTTGGTTTGGTGGCTGGGATGAGACAGTTAAGGAGCGATTAGAGTAATCTCACATGATTGATTAAAGAAACTTTAAAGTTACATATAATTTTTAGGAAATGGTAAAAATGACAAAGCAACAGAACCAACACATGTTGGTACAAGTGACAATGAGTATGGTTCCATTTAAGCAATGTTTCAAAATCTGTTTTTGTGAATGAAAAACATTGGAATCTGTATAGTTTTTCCCCCTTACATGAACAGATGAAATGAAGGGTAAATCTTGTCCATGACTAGTTTGACCTCATAAGCTCAAGGGATAAAGTTCAAATTTCGGAGACCTATAGCTTGTAATCAAGACCAGCTCCGTATTTCCAAGCCTCAAGATGTCTTTTCCACTGGAAACTCGTCTCGGATGGTAGTGTATTTAGAAATGGCCTTGAAATGAATGGAAAATGCGAGAGCAAATGAGATATTGTTGAATATATATACAAAATAATAAAATGGTTCAGAAAAGACCTTCCAAATGAAAAGACTGTTACCTCACAATAGGATCCGCAAAGCTCGCGAGAAAGGTGTAGTAACCAAGCATTAGAAAATGTCTGGACCAATCAAGCAGTACAGGAATACCAACCTGGAACAAGAATAACTTGTAAGTCTTCTGTATTGAAAAGGTTGCTTCACTAATCACTAGTTGATTATACTGCATATTTTTTATAGGCACTAAAAGGCAAGAATTGACGGAAGCTGCAATTTTCTAAAATATGGCAAAAATATTCTTGAGAGCAACAATGAAGCATGATTGTTCATGCAATTTTCATAACTAATATTGACGCTGATATTGCTTTCTCAACAGAAAAGGCCTTAAGGCCACGGTTGACTGATATATACACAGATGAACGTCTAATCAATCATATTTCACCAACTTGCAACAATTTAAACAAATTTTAAAAAGTGTTAGTCTGATGTGGTAAGATATAGTGAATACATTCGGATGTTTATGTGAAATTTGTTTACACTGTCTGTGCATAGTTATTAGACTATAACTAAACTATAGCTAAACTCATGAATCACCTGTTTGAATATGGATGGGAGTATTTGAGGACTTGTTAACATAACCAGGCCTAGTGTCTTGGAAAGTGGCCCAAACTGTACGACATCCTGTAATATATAATAGAATACTTATCAGAAATGTGATTAGATACCTCATTAAAGGAAAAACATCCTGTAATAAACAAAATATCATAACATGAAGGGTCTAAGTAATTCACCTGCAGAAATGGTCGTAGCACTGGATCCCCAAGCCTCTGCAAATGCGAAATCAGTGTTGTGATGTCAATTGTAGTTTAGAGAAAATAGAGGTTTGTTCAAATTACACTAGGCAACAGTGCTATAACACCACTATTTGACAACATTTTGTACTATGGCGTATTATGAAACAAAAGGGATATGTTCAAATTCATTACACTATAGTGCTATATCGCCGCACTTTAACAAAATTGGGTGAAATATGACACAGATGAGTGAGATGAACTACCTGCATACAACTAAAATTGGCATAAAGAAGTTCATTGATAAAATCTTCAGGAACGTCAGACTGTTTCTTCGCTGACATTGCTCTTTGGAATAACCATGAAGCACTCAAGTTGGGCTGCATTAAACAGAAATATTGGTGCTTTGTTTCATGTAAAGTTTATGAACTAGTCATCAAGGAAAGCATAAAAGTACCATGTATGGATTCAGCAGAGACAAGTTGTATGAGTCAAGATAATCACCACTGATTGCTTCATGTATTCCTTCATTGAAGCAAAGTGAAGCAGACATTAGATTATCTCAATGCTATTTCTATTGTATCTTTCCTTCCTCAGTTTGATGAGAGTTATTACTACGATAATTTTTGAAATCGTTTTTTGCCATTACTAACTAAAACCTACAAGATCTATATTTTCAAAATCACTGATAGTAAAAACAAGTGAATCATGTCAACTAAGGCAACAACAATGCAACAGAAAGGCATACCAGCTGACAGTCTCCCAAGATGTCTGGTCAAACTCCCGAAACCACCAAATGATACAGGTGATTGTATGCCGCTGGCATCACCAAACTACATAATAAAGTGCCGTTGCATTAGTATTATAGATCTTAGATGACTTAGTTTCACGGAGCTTTGGAAGTGTAAAACGTAGTTTACCTGCAAAACTCTACTAAAAGCAGCTGGTAGCGGGCTGGGAAGTGCTCCATATCATCAAACGGTGTTATATATCATAAGAGAAATGACAATAACACAAATTTAGTAAATTGAAGATGTGACTTCTAATTAATTTTTAAGCACGTGGTTTCATGCATATTAGTACCTCTCGCGGTATGTGGGAAAGATGCCATAAATAACTCTCAGTATCTCTAGGTTGTCAAGTTGAACACCCTATCATATAAAAATTGCAAATGCACACCATCAAGTAGAGAGCAGCAGAACTGAACATGGGAGAATTAATAAACACATCAGGCCAATTCAAGATGTTTGGCATAGACTTGAAGAAAAGGAATGTTTGAAGGATGTAAGGTACGGCCTATTTTATGGATATTCTTTTGTCCAACAAAAAATTGATGGATTATTTGCACAATCAATGCAGGATATATATGCAACAAAAACTTTAGGACTTGATAATTTATGATAGCCATTGTCAAGATTCTAGTTTGATTGTGAAGAACAACGAATTGAAAAGAAAAAAATATTCCATATTGTCGATAGCTTTGTCATAGAAAATAAATCTTATTAGGGAAAAAAATTCGGGAAGTGGAAACAATACAATGATAAGTCCATGTTTGGACAACCAGTTTAATTAAGCACTTATCATATAAGTGCGTATGTATATGCTATTTCTGTAACAAAAGATACAAAATGAACTCAGAACATAATAAGAAAAGAAAACTAGCCTGATATTCTGGCATCAGATTCCAGTATTCTTCCAACAATTCTTCCAATTTTGGAGATCCTGGTTGAGGATCTACATAAGTGAACATATAAGTAGTACGATCAAGAGGACCCGATCCTGCTGGAAATGCCTGTGATAATTTCAGTGAAAATTCTTAAAAATAAAAATTGAGGAATTGATCTAGTAACAAAAATTACCTCCCAAAAATATTGTGCTTTTGAATCTCCAACTTTCTTTACTGTTGAACTGCTGAATATCACATCACTAATGGAGTTATTTTCAAAGCCACGTGCGCAGGTTCCAACAACAAGGCAAACACCATCGGGCTTCCTACCACGTCTTATCTGTAAAATCAAATTAGCATATATAGTAGTTTAATGAAGCAAAATTCAAGCAAATGTGTCCTTCATATGCATAAAAACAAACCTATCTGATGTCCTAGATAAAGACATTCCTACGGGACGCGAACTCTCTCACAAAGATAAAAAGAAAAGGAGGAAATAGAAACGGAAACCTATGCCTATAACATGATGAAAATGAACCATGTAAAATTCATAACATGATGAAAATTATAGATTATCTGTTTGAAAGAAACGTGTAAAAGTATATTCCTGACCTGTTTTACAACAGGGGAAAAGTTCCCCATGGCATCAATTATAAGACGAGATGACAAGATTTTGTCTCCAGAAAGTTTCAGAACCTGGAAAAAAAAAATCCAACTTTATTAGTAACATTTTCATGTCACATGAACCAAATGGTAATTTAACTTTCCATTTCAATGCTAAGTTCACATATTCTATGTTTCCATGCTTCACAATACAACTTTATGTAATCCTTTCTCTTCTTATACTCGGTTGAATATAATTGTCTTTCCAGTTATGATAATTCACAATGGTATGATTTTATAAAATAACAAAAGTTTTCACTGATAACTAGTTATACAATTCCTATAAGTTAAGAAAAACTCACTGCAGCATCCTCATATACATTTATGGAGGAAACACTGAAACCCTCTAAAATGACTCCACCAAGGGCGATAAAACGTTTCTTCACAATCTCTATAAGCCTGACAGGTCTACAACGACAGAGAAACAAATTACAACCGGGAAGAAAATCATTAACCAAATAAAAACATCGATAAAATTACTCATTTATATCCAATTAATTATATGGGAAGGAGACTGACGAAACACCGAGATTAAGAATGTCGTTGACCCAGATATCCCCTTTCCTTTCAAATCCACATCTATTCTGCACAGTTCATGAAATTACCTAAACAAAGTTAGTGTACAATAATTTCAAGATGCAAAAGAAGAAGAGTAAATAGCATGAAGCCATGAAGTATTTAAAAATTTGCAACTAAACTGAAGTTAAGGAATTACAGGATTAAATTTTGCTGATGTGACTCTTTCGATGTCATCTTCTTCCAAGACTCCAACTTCTACAAGTTCCAAAAGCTCCTTTCTTGATATGTTCCATTCTTGTTCTCTCTAATGATCAAAACAACAACAAAAACAACTCAAAACCTAATTTGATCCTTCAAAAATTTTATTGACTCTTATCTGTCTAGGATTTGATGTCTCAATGCAGTTAAAGTTACCCCTTTCAACACATTCCTTTCGACAACGGCAACTCGAAGACCCCTAGCACACAAGGCTGTGGCTATGAATATTCCAAGAGTCCCTCCACACACTATCACGTCATATGAACTTTCTGATTTGTCAGCAAGATCAGACGAGGTAAACAAGCTAGGTATTGTAGAGACAACTTGTTGAGGTTCTTGCACAACTGCAATATGTACATATCATCATATAAGACGATTACCAATTTAGTACCAGACATATAAGGTTGTCACATTTCTTATGAGAAATTATATTTTTACACACAAATCTGACATTAAATTGGATGGCTAACACCGTTAAAATATGTGGATAATTCAATTTTGTGAATGATTAATGAATATAACAATGTGGCACAACTCATTAACCATCCATTAAACACAATGGGCAGAAAGATTAGTTCAAGTTTCTTACGCCAAACCAGATTTTGAACGTTGTTAACCATAATGTTTTGGTGAACCATCCAAATTGTGTTCAAATATACGTGATATTCTGTTGGGTTTCAAGTGTGAGTGGTTAAGTCCTACATCGATTATGAATAGGAATAATATTGGATTTATAAATGAGGCGACCCGTTAAGATTGGTGATTAAGATGTGGTGTCCAACTCACTTATGTGGTTGTTCAACGTTCAATGTGACAATCACCCGACCCCCTCATGACCCAACATATTCATTAATCATCTACTGAATGACATTCAATATCATACAATTGTTATATTCATTAATCATGGTTAATGAATACAATTGAAAATCATGGTTAATGAATCGCGGAACATTGTTATATTCATTAACCATCTAGTGAACGTAATTAATCACATATTTGAATTGCATTAATGATCCAAATCAATGTCGAAATTTGATATTAAATTTATGTGTCCTAAATAACACAACAATTTCCAAATGAGCATAGGAGTAATTGAATGACATTAATCCTCTTGAGCTGAACAAATGTTTAAGATATATAGACGATTACATTCAATTAAATAATTTTCTCAAATTATTATCGGTGTCAACGTGTCAGTGTGGTGTCTGGTGTCAGTGTGATTGTAAGTGCTTCATAGAGAATAGGGAATCATTGAATGCCATTCACCTTCTTGAGGTGAGCAAATGTTCGACCATAGCTGGTCTAATCTTTTCAAAGCTTGATATGAGTATGCTCCACCAGCACCACCAACTTCACCACCAACTTCACCATCACCCACAGAAACACTCTCCATTATTCTCTATTATTATTAACAAAACAAAACACAATAATCAAAGAAAAAGAAAGTTGTATAACATAACACATATGAGCAATTGAAGAAATAGTAGTACCTGGGTTTTGGAGGGAACAGCTTGTGGTCTCAAAAGGAAGGATTTTCTGCCACATTTCTTATATGGGAATTGAGTCCTCACAAAAATCTGAGATATTCCATTGATGGGTTGAAACTGAAGCAATGACATAACAAAACAAAATTACAAATTTCAGAGACAATCAAAGAAATACAAGTCGTTTTTCAGTATGAATCAATAATTATCATTAAAAACACCAAATATGCGCACCACAAGTGAACACGTTTAACTACCAAAACTGTCTTTGTCATTTTCTTCACAAAAAAAAAAAAAAAAAGAGGGATGGGTAAGAAAAGGGATAAAACTATAAAAGTGAAATGGTGAAAGAAAGATATACTAAAAATTTTACTCTTAGTCTCTCACCGACTATGAAACCCCATACTTGATAAATTATATTCCGATACGGTTAAATTATACTCGATAAAGCAACTAAGATTCTTTTTCATTTTTAGCTTTTTTATTAGTCCATGTTTTTAAGAATAAAAAAAATAAGAAATACAAATGTATAAAAGATGAACGGGTATGAATGCGGTTACGAGTACCTTAGTACCCGCCCTGCTCCATACCCACATAATTAGCCGCAAAAATGAACGGATATGAGTGCGGTACGGGTACCTTTGTCAACTTTTTATTTTTGTAATTACTATTTTGTAAACTCAATCGTTAATTAAAAATAAATGATAAATATGAAATGACATAAAAAAAATTAATTAATTTTCAATTAAGTTAATAAGGGTAAAATTGACGGAAAGAAAATTGTAAGCTATAAGGTCAGTAGGTTATCATAAACATTGATACTTAACATGTCCATTTTGTTTATACGAGCTTGTAAGCTTGAAAATTGGCCTTATCAAATATATTTGAGTGTGTTAAGGTACTCTTATTAATATACTCCGTACGTAGTTAGTGGAGTAGTAAGATGTTAAATAAGGATATATTAGTGAAAAAATAATTAATTCTTCATTAGTAGTATAAAATGAAAAATAATATAAGACAGGTAAATATTTCCAAATATGACACATTATAAAATTGACTGCAGTGACTATATAGTTACGTAATTGCAAATATCGATTATTTAATAAAGATCGGATTGTTCATATCCAAGTTAATTAAAAGCTGATTTGGTGAAGTTAAAATTCGAGTGGTTTAATCTTTACCCAACGTCTGAGATACCTTGATTGTGTGACCTTTTGTTTTGCCATGATTGTAGTGAATCCAGATCCCAAAAGGTTATGTTTATGAGAATTGATGATGAGGTAAATGTGTTGGTTTTCTTATGACGTCTTTGAATTTCTCAACAAAAGTTGTGTAACTCTCTGATGAAGAAATCCTTGGAAGAAATGCTTCACCTACAAAAATGGATCCCTTGTGACAAACCATTCAACCAATATTCAAAAATTACATTTGAGTATTGGGAAACATCATTTTTTGTTTCTCAACCATTTTCTACAATCCAGTATTGGGAAACTTCCAATTCTACTTATTCTTCAAATAACATTCATAGAACTATACTAGAAAAGTGTGTTATGATCTCAAATAACACAGGAGAAAAATAAAATTCATACATCATACTAGAAAAGTGAAGCAAGACTAAGAGTAGCATCATTACATAAATGTAATTTTACAGAATAAAAATATTAATATCACAGCAAATATGCTTCCCAAATTGATTATTTAAATTATTGATATATAACAGAACTTTGAACTCCTTTATTTCTATCTGATCAGAGAAGCTACTAGTTCTGCAACTTTTCTTCAACAAAGGTGCAAATGGTTCAATTGTAGATACTTAGACAAACTTTTCCTGTGAAAAGTACAAAGTCGTTAGAGGAGATGGTACAATTGGAGATGCTTGGGTTTGAGTGAATATGATTGAGTTTGAAAGCAATATGAAAACAAATATATAATCTACTCATATGTTTTCATAAACCACCAATGTATGCAATTGTACACAAATGTTTTGGTTAGAAACAAAATATTACAAAGAGGGTATACAATTTTGTTGTAAGCTCAAGCTTAACTGATTTAACAAAGAAAACTATAAAACAATTTCAGATCATGATATTGGCTTGTAGGCCTAATTAATGTATCACATATTTAACAACTCGATCTATATATATTTGTGATATAGTCATGAATTATTTAAGTGACTAAACTTCTAACTACAATATATAAAGGAAAGAGTGAAAGAGAGAATAGAAAAGGTTACCTGCAAACCTCTAAGACACACTCGAAATTTAGTTGCATTCAGCACTATAAACACATACATTGTGTCAATTATGTTGTTCAAGAATAAGACATATTTATGTCTCCAATTCCGGCTAAGAAACAATGATCCCCAAAGTCCCCAAAATCCTGTGATAAATCCTAGTGCCACACTCAAATAAAGGGCCTTTTTATCCCCATGACTACTCTCTTCATGTGTTTCTGGTTTCTGATGTGCAACTTCTTCATCTCCTGGACATATTTTGTCAAGTGGTTTTCCACAAAGATCGGCATTCCCTTCATAACTTGACGCATCGAAACTCTGCAACTGCGTTCCAATTGGAATTCTTCCAGACAGGTTGTTATCCGATAGATTCAACATGGACAAGCGATCAATTTGAGCTAGAGAAGGAGGAATTAAACCATAGAAATGGTTTCTTGACAAGTCAAGAAATTCAAGTGATGTTAACCTTCCAATCTTTGAAGTGATTTCTCCACTCAAATAGTTGTTGGATAAATTCAATGACACCAATACTATCAAGTTTCCCATTTCTTTTGGAATGTTTCCTGTCAATTGATTGCTTGAAAAATCTATGCTCCTCAAAATGAGCTTATTATTCTTGAATTGTCGTTCTGCACCTTTCCACATCAACATTGCAATCAAATCAAAGTTTCCAACAATGAAAGCATCACGTCCATCTCGATAAATTAGTTGAGTTGTACTAGTTGAGTTGTGAGACATTGCGAAAAGATACTTCAAGCATATGAGTAATTGTCCCGATAGATTGTTTTCTGAGAGATCCAACAACTGAATGTTTGATAAGTTACAAATACTATGTGGTAGACTTCCATAGAATTTGTTCCTTCGTAAGCTTAACATTTGCAATTGTTGTCCTAACCAATACGGTATTGGTCCAAATAATCTATTATCTCCAAGATCTAGCATGACCAGGTTTGTACAATTTTTCAAGGAGACAGGTAACTTCCCTGCTAAGCTATTGTTGCGCAATATTAATACTTTAAGTTTAGATAATGATCCCATTGAGGATGGAACTTCACCAAACAAAGTATTGTCACTCAAATCTAGAAATTGCAATGCTTTAAAATGACTCCAACAATCAGGGAGCTGCGTGGATAATTGATTCTTTGATAGATCCAATAGGAGAACGTTATTAATTGTAGTGTTTGTACATAACAACAAACGAATTTCTGAAAATTTATTTTTTGACAACTGTAGCTGTCCTGCACTTCGAAAAAATGGAGGAATTGAACCTTCAAATTTATTTGATTCCAGAATTATTTGACAATATGGTTGAAATCTTATGGGTAAATTTGGGATTGTGCCAGTGAGATTATTGTATGAAATATTCATGATCTCTAGATTTGTTGTTCGAGTCCAAAACCCCACTGGAACTACATCTGAAATTTCAGCATTAGAAATGTCTAAAATTATAAGTTGTTTTTGACTCTCCAACCATTTTGGAAAACTAGGCCCTATAATTAAAGAACTTAAAAGTACAACACGCAATTGAAAAGGTGGTACCCAATTTTCACTGAATTTCAGAGTCAATGAATTAGAACTTAAGCTTAATAACGTCAACATGGACACGTTGACAAAATGAGAATCAGTGACAACACCGTGTAAATTATTGAATTCCAAGCGCAGACTCTCTAATTTACACGGGAATGTATAATTATTTACCGTCCCGTTTAATAGATTGTAAGATAAGTCGAAAGTTTCTAAAGATGAGAACCCTGACATGTCAGGTACCGTGCCAATAATTTGGTTTCTAGACAAATCTAACTCTTGCAGTGAGTACTTGACACACCCAACAGACATATTATGAAGTATCACTGAAAGATCTTCACTCAACTTGTTGTATGACAGGTCTAGTGACTTTAATGAACATAGGTTACCAAATGATTTTGGAATTCCTCCTTCTAAAGAGTTTGATTTAAACATCAAAGACTCCAATTTAGATGGAAAAAATCCGACACCATCTAGCACCTTCCCACTTAACAGATTAATTGAGAGGTCAATTGTTATTAGTGACGGGAATATTGAAAGGTCTAGAAATGTGCCAGTAATTTGGTTGTAAGATAAATCCAATTCTTGCAGCGAGTATCTAGCACAACCAGACAATTTGAGAAGAATTGTTGAAATGTCTTCCTTCAAATTGTTATTATCAAGGTGCAGTGATTGTAAGCTACATATGTCACTAATGGATTCTAGAATTCCACCATCTAGTTCATTACCAGACAAGTCAAGTCTTTCAAGAGGATTTCTTATGTTACCAAAATTATATGCAATGGTGCCTTTGAAGATGTTATAGCTAAGATCAAGCTCAGTTAAGTTGGAGGTGGAATTAAAAACCCATTCAAATATTTTGGATGATGAGAAGGTATTCCACGAAAGATCAAGGATTGTAAGAGAAGTAGAAAAATTCAATAGTGAAGGGGACAGAGAAAGAAGGTAAAGATCTGAAAGATCACAACGAGATAGCACCAATTCTTGTATTTTTGGAAGCTTAGCAATCATTTGCAGCCAGACATGAGAAGAATTGAGATTGGGTAAGCCACTCAAGTCAAGATGGGTTAAAAGAGTGAGATTAGAAAGCCACTTACCTCCAACATTGAGATAAGTGTGTCCAAGAAGAAGCTCCTGTAAATTTGAAAGGCTTCCAAGTTGATGAGGAATGGTTCCAACCAGATTGTTGAAACTAAGACCAAGGTACTGCAAATGAGAGAGATTTCCAAGTTGATGAGGGATTGTACCCTCAAAGAAATTGTCTGAAAGATCAAGATATTGCAAGTGTGAAAGACGAGCAAGATCATTTGGAATTTTACTCCCATTAAATGAATGTCGGAGGTCAAGGAATCTCAAGTTGCTTAGAGAACCAAAAAATTCTGGGAAAATACTATTTGAAAACATACTATAACTGAGGTTCAAATGCTTTAAATGTTGCAGCTCCATCAATGATGTGTTGATCTCGCCTAGAAAATGACCAAACTGATGGCCATTTAGATCCAGCCTTTCAACATGTCTAGTTTGATTGCTACAGACGATTCCTTCCCATGCACAGCAATCATGACTCTTACTGTCCCATGTAGGCAAACGCAGAGTGCCATCCAACACAAGGCTTGCCTTCAACTCAAGGAGAGCATGTCTCTCGTTCTCTATGCAACCACCAGAAAGAGAAGCAACATGTTTTGCATCAGCAACAGCTCCAGAATAGTTGGAGAAAAGAAGGTTGAACTGCAACAAAACAAATATTAACTTGAGAATACATGAAACAGTACTCATCATCATCATCTTCATATCTTTTCTCTCTGCCAAAGTAATAAAAACTCAAATTATTATTACTTTTTCTCACATTCAGAAACGAAAAGCTAATGGGAAGATATAACTAGCTACTAGCTAGAGTAAGACAAAATGCAAAGACTTGACTTTATGAGTAATGTGGAATATATTATGTGGTGCCCATTTTTGCAAACTTATATTTACAATAATAGTTTTGCAAACTTGTTTCTGGTTTTGGGGGAAAAACAGTTCAGGACAATTTTGCATTTTCATTTTGCATTTGAAAGGGTCTTAAGGAACGAAGGTATTTGTATTAAGGACACATGCTAAAAAATTGAGATTCTCTATATTTTGTCTCTTCAATTTTTTCCTTCGGTCATTTTTGTCTATTTTACTTCTAATATAATAAAAAAAAATTGACTAATTCTAATATAATAAAATTGATTACTACCAAATTTATTAAGAGATAGAATCCGCTGACACCAGGTGTTAAACTTTAATTTGACACCAAATCTTAATCGTCTATTTTTTTAATCAAATGCTAATAATAGTTTCCTATATTAATTGATGTTTGTATCAATTTAGGAGATCCTTATTTTTTGGTTTCATAAAAATTTGATTTGTTATTTAAAAAAAAATTTGATTTGTTGTTCTACCAAAAAAAAAATTTTGATACGCTGTTATTCTTATTTTTTGGTTTCATAAAAATTTGATTGGTTGTTCTACCAAAAAAAAATTAATTTGTTGTTATTCAATTTTCCCCAACATGTAACCAAAAAAAAAATCTTCCCCAACATTAATAGTCTTCTTGCGTTTTCATTCCCCTTTGATTTGTTCAGCATCCTTTCCTTCAATTTTTTATTTTATTTTATTTTGTCTATATTCCCATTGTATGGATCGCAGATCAATTTATGCAAAATTTATAAAAACAATCCCAACTGAAGAGGAAGCGATGAATATAGAATTCTATGAGAATATTTTTGGATGGGATTGAATTTTTATGTGGAATTTTTATGTGACAATTGAGGTTATGAATTATCAGATTTGTTATTAAATCATAATTCTATCTTGATATTTCAATTCCCAAATTTGAACCCTAAAAAAATATTTTAAACAGGTTGTGATTGGTGAACGTATTGTTAGAGAACCAATGGTAAAGACTAAAGAGGAAAAAATAAATTACAAGCAATGATAACAATTACTTAAACGAGAGACATGACGAGAAACAGTGGCATTTAAAAGGAGATTATAAAAAAAAAATGGAACTTGAAAGGAGATGTTAAAAGAATACTTTTTTTTGTTGAATATGTTAAAAGAATAATTAATTGGCGAAGATTTGGAAAGGTAATGATCACATGAATTTTAAATAAATAAATATGAACCTTTAGATCAATAAAAATAAATGGACATGGATTTTAATTTGACACTTGGTATCAACGGATCCTAACTCATCCAAATTTGATATATTTCATTGTAAATTTACAAACAAAAACAAATTAAAAAATATAAAGTTTAGTAAAAAAAAAATCTACTAACAAAAAAAAAGAACATGAAAAATAATAGGCTTAAAATAGAAACAAAAAAATAAATAAAATAAAAGATTATGTAAACAAAACTATGATGAACTAGTTGCCAGAATGTGTGATGTGATCCATATTTTATATTATGCAAAAAGTTAAAAATATATGACTAATGTTATGATGATTTTGTTAATAAAAGATTTTTGCTGCTTAAAAAAACATGTCGAATATTATGGTGAGTTAGTTAATAAAAGATTTAAAGATGTTTGCTGCTAAAAAAAAATAAAATTCAAGGGTATTGTTGGTATTATGAAAAGTCCATACCAATTTTTTTTTTTATCCTCTTTATATATAGGTATAGATATATAGGTATATACATAAAAACTTAAGATTTGTATAAGTTATTTCGCAAAAGCTCAAAAATAAGTCAATCCAAACAGGTTCTTATTTATCATCGATGATAACTAAATAAAAAAACACATAACAAATATTTATCAGTACAAAAAGCTCAAAAATATTCGTAAAAAAAACTCAAAAGTAAATAAATTTTACAAAAAGCCACTAGATTTGGTCTAGTGGTGGGGGATTTGGGTAGTATGTTAGAAGTCCTGAGTTCGATCATCAGTGTCATTGTAAACAAGACAAAAAAAATACTTTTACAAAAAAAATTGGATAAATATTTGTTATTCATAATTGTAATTTTTTTTACAAAAATCAAACACGTGACATATATTTATCACAAATCAATAAGTTAAATTTATTAACTTTATGATATCTTCAAAATAAATATTGGAATAATTATTATTTAATTTAAAAATATATACAAGACAATAGCTTTAATACAACAATTTATTAATTTAATAGATTTTATGAGACGTGGCACAATATTTTCACTTATATTTTAACAAAGAACACTGCTATTTGCAGCGAAAGAAAATATCACGAACGGTTTCACGAAGTATTGCCATCATTGGATTTTGTTTGGTGGAAAACATGAACGGTGGGATGAAAAAAAGGGAGTAAGAGGCAGTTTCAACATACTGCTTACAAGTTGTCGTGATGCATTCGTGGGCAAATTTGTCGCTATAAGTAGCATTATTCTTTAACAAAATTTTATACAAATTTTTTAATATTTTATTCTAAATAAATTTTTACGTTGATATAATGACAAACTTGATTATCGAAAAAAAACAAATGGACCCATGCATCGCATGAGTCTCTAAACTATTTATATTTAAAAACTATTCAAAATTATAGTAATGAAATAAGTAAAAAATAGAGAGAGAAAACCCACTTGGGTTGGTGCGTTGGTATTGACTTGAGACCTGAGAGTGTGCTCCTCTTGAGGTCTGAGGTTCAATTCTCTCTGGTGCCAATTTGAATGGACTAATTTAACTTCTTACAAAAAAAAATAGAAAGAGAAAAAACGCACATGATCCCAACTCATGTTAAAGGGTCAAATATAAATATATCCTTTTAAACTTTTTGTAATCAATTATTCTGAAATTAAAATTTTAGAATTCTTTAATGCAAATTTTTTTATTTAGATATTTTAAATATAAAGTCTTGCTTGAAACCATATACAGGAGATTGTGGATTTATTTGGGCTATGGATGATAAAAGTCGATGTGTGGTAAATAAATCCGCATATTCTCTCTCCGGTTCTTTTTATAAGAAACACTTTGAAAAAAACTAGTCCTTTTTATAAAAAAACTTTGACTAATTTTCAAATGTTTTAAATGTTTAATTTCACTTATGTCCTTATTTATTATGAGAGAGAATTTAAAAATAAATAAGTTAGTTGCGTAAAAAGTAATTAAATAAGAGTATACATAAAATAAATTTAAATTTATATGAATATTAAATAAAAATAACTATGTTAAATGTATTTCCTTGTATCCACCAGAAACAGCTCCAGCAGAAGAGTTGGAGAAAGGAAGGTGGAAGTGCAACATAACAAAGATTGCTCCAACTAACTTGAGAATACAAAAAACATGAGCTCTCATCATCTTCATCTTTTCTATCTGCCAAAGTAATAAAAACTCAACTTAATATTTAATTCAATGCCAATATTTTTGTAGTGGAGGACAATATATGAGAAACGGACATGCATGACTGGCTCTGGAATATAATAAAACTCAAATTGTTAATAATGCAGTGCGAGGACAAACATGATGACACACTGACTTCTAACTCCAACTCTTCCGTGTGACTAGAGTTTCCAATAATCAGCACAACCTTTTTTTACTGTTATGGACGGCACAACCATTTTTTTATTCTTCTTGAGATGACGACATTATTATTTGATAATAACACTTCCTTTGATAAACTACCACATATTGTTTACTAAAAAACTATATATATATATATATATATATATATATATATATATATATATATATATATATTTTAAAATTTTGTATCCGGATTTAGAACCGACTAATTTCAGGGGATCAATCCCAACGTCCAATAGCAAAGTAGAAAGGCATCCAGCCAATTATCCTGATAATATTTTTTTTTTCTTTTCTAGCTGTGTGTTTTTACCTTGTTTGGGCATTAAATTTCTACGGTTTGGATTTCCTGCAGTTAAAAATACTACTGCGGTAAAAGTGCAGTAATAAATTTTCTAGTCATGTATACTTTGGTACCCATTTGTACTCTGGACGTTTTCTTATTCTATTTGTGTATATAATATTATATTTTCTATTAAAGAAAAGTATAGTCGGCTATTTGATTTTGTTTTTTGTGATATTGTTTTTCTATTTGTCCTTTTGTATATGAAGTACATCAATTGTATACAAGTTACTTAGCGAGTTAGGGGTACCTAGAAACGTCTAGTACAAAATAGGTTAATATAATAATTATAATTTATATAGCCAACTTTGAATATACATTCTTTATAAGTTTTATGATTAACTTATACACAAAAGTATATGCATGTAATGTATACTAATTTGAATTATTGGATTGATTTTAAGTATGGACCCCAAAAAATCAACTCAATGTGATGACATAAATTCTTGGATTGGGTCAAGTGACTACCCATTTCATAAAATTGGGTCAAGTGACCCATCCTATCTATCTTATTATTAGTGGTTGAGAAAAATACCACTTATAATATTAATTAATTTTCAATTGTGGCAATATAACTTTTAATAATAATAAATTCACCCCATTCATGTTCCAATACATAGACAAACTCCTCGTGTGAAGTGTAGACTACGTTTTCTTTTTATACCGTTCAATAACGCTTTAATTAATACAAATTTTACAAAATCTACCGTTGGATTGAAAGATTATATCATATAGATCATCCATGTTAAATTTTACAAAAATCTAAAATCGTTTGATATATATTATAAATTAATAGATCTGGTATATTATAAATTATGAAAAAAAACCATTTTTTAGATTTTTATATAATTAATAGATCTGGTATATTATAAATTAGACCAAATTCATTGATTATTTAATGAAAATGAAAAATTATTTTTTATCTTATATTTACCATCAAATGGAGTATTGATTTTTTTTCCGGTAAGTTTTTTTTTTTGCGTTAAATAATTTTTCAGTCTTTATAAATAGGGTTGACAACCGTACCAACTCAAACATAATTTGGAACTCAAATTGACAATTAACTCATTAAAATTGGTTCGTGAATCAAATGAGCTGAACATAATTTAAAAACTGGTTCGTTAAACTCGAACTATATATAATCCGACTCATTTATTTCGCGAGTTGGTTCAAATTCAATACTTCAATTTTATATATATTGAAAGTACTACAATATTTTAAGGATATTTTCAATTCTAATTGAAATATGTTTTTTAGTTTTTTATATTTATATGCATACTTATGTAAGTTTGAATTTTGTATTTGTGTATATCTTTCAAATATTATATGCTCAGATTAATTGATATTTTAATCTAATCTACGTCTTTTAAAATAATTAAAAGGTGAAATGTCTAAAATATTTGACTTCTTTGGAAAAGAAAAAAAATTAAGCAAACAAATTGAACTAATTAACGAGTAAAATTGAGCTGTTTGTGTACTTAACTAGAAAAAGGTCCGTAACAAATTTCAACCCAATTTCATGTTGAATCAATTCTTATTGAGTTCAAGCAAGTTCGTCTCGATTCATTTCGATTCATTTTCAACTCTTCCTATAAATATCTCAATTTTTTATATACAAAATAGAAATTAAATTAAAAAGAAAAGGAAATACAAAAATGTGGGGACAAAAAACTGACCCGGCCAGTATAGTCTAAAAAGTAAACCCTAGAGGGTGATACAAACAATTTCAGCACAAAAAGTGGACCAAAAAAATTAGGTTTATAATTTATTAAGTTGATTTAAAAAAAAATTATAGGGATCAAACTACAATTTAATTAATATTTAGTGCCGATGTAAAAATTATTTAGCTTTCATACAAATACTAGACCCTTACCCGTGCGATGCACGGGTGTGATGCGTTGTTTTATATTATAATCGGAGAAATTGAAACAGTAAATATTTTTTAAATAATAAAATAGAGAATCCGAGATTCAAACTCCAATCATAGCATGGTTGAAGTGTTTTCGCTTAATTAGTCCACAAATAAAAATATCAAATTTATAATTAATTAGAGCATCTAGTTTTATAAATCTATAAATAGGGGATTCGAACAACTTCTCAATAGTCATTCTTTGTGTTTGCATTAAATCATCGGCTAACGGAACAACAATAGGACCAGTCATCTGAATCACACCTTGGATTATTTGGAAGTTAGTATAGAAGATCAGTTAATTGACAAAAAAATGAAAATTAAAATGACACATTTAAATGATACATAGATAATAGATTTATGTTGGTTTGAAATTACCATATATAGGAATGCTAATTTGAATTACTCCACACAAAAGACCTGCTAATTCGTAAAAGAGGATGAATCATATGAACAAAGAAATGACACAGACTAATGCGAAGTATTTAGTTTTGAAAAAAAAATTGGATGTAATTGATGAAAGTACAAAAGCAAGTATTTTCGTTATATCGTATCCACAGGGACTAGTGTGATATCAATTGCACATACACAAATTCCATGATTCTAAGTGCGGGTTTGTTTTGATTTGGTTTCGTAACATAAAATTGCGATAAAAGTGCGTGATAAACTTTCGGATAATAAAAGGTTGTCGGAACTAGATTCATTATCTCGTTAGCATGTATCAATCAACCTCACTATATATATTTCATTTACCAATCATTATTATCACATATCACACATCGAACGTATCCGTATCCGGATTACGCCGTGAAATCTATTATATCTACCAACGTTCGATGCCTCGAATCATTAATCGACATAATAGCATTAAGATCTGATATTTGACGTGATTACTAAACTCAACATCTATGTCTAAATATTGAAGTTTAATAAGTGATTATCTTTTACTCTTGATTCAAACAATATATGTCTATGTTGTTCAAATCTTTTTAGAAATAGACAATTAAAACAAGATAACACTTATAATGATTGATAAAGAAAACACATATATTAAGATTAAATTGACTACATGTTCACAAAATAACTACATCTAATCCCAACAACAAAGGAATTTAGCTAGACATGATAAAAGTAAACTTACAAGAAAAAGGGATGAAGAACATCTCTTGATTTCTCAAGTATAATGATGAATCCACCTTCAAGAACTCTTAAAACTAATATTACTTGTATCTTTTAACTATTACAAAAAACTATATCTAAGAAAATGGCTTCTGAGCTCTATTTATAGACTTTCAGGACAAAGGAGTTCGCTAAGCGAAATGACGTTCGCTGAGCGAACTAGTTACTTAAGCAAGGGGTTTCTTGACACGTAGCAAAAGGCTTGACTCATCACTTTGTTCGCCGATGCTCGCTATCTCTCGCTAACAGACCCTTCCTCCCGGGTTGTGCTCGCCATCTCTCGCTATCTTTCGCTGAGCGAACGTTGAGTTTGCTGTCCTGTTCGCTGAATCTCGCTGAAGCTCGCCATGGACCCTTTGTCCACTGGTTTAGTTCGCTGTAGCTCGCTATGGCTTCGCTGAGCGAAGGCTTCAAAACCTGCTTTTCTAGCCATTCCTAACAAAAATGCCTTGGGATCAATTCCTTTTAGATTTAATGTTTATATTTACACCAAAAGGGGTTTTAATCAAGATTTCTTCATAAAAGTATTGGTAAGTGCTCATATTTATCAAACATTATAACTAAAATTGGGCACTTATCAAATCTCCCCAACTTAGGACTTTGTTTGTCCTCAAACAAAAGGTAATATTTCAACAAGCTCAAAATTTTAAATCTCAGGAAAGGTTTGTAATCAATCAAAGTTTTTGAAATTTCTTTTCCTAAGCATGAGTAAAACAATGCCTACTCAAGACTATTCCTTAAAACATTCAAAAGAACAAAGCATGATCATGAATTGATTGCTATGTCTAAGCAAAATTCTCCACATTTTTATCAAACAATCAAGACTCAAGTGTTATCAAAAATGTCTCACCAAAATATCACTCAAAGGTAAGTGTTTCACTCAATCCAAACAAAGTGCATGCAACAATTCAATTCAAACATTTATCAGAGCAATGTCACAAAACATGTCGTCAATTGTGGATCACTAAGGACTTTATTAAGCTTGTAACGGGGCTGGGCTACAAAAAATCATTGTTTTTCTTTGGATTTCAAAAGGCCTCAAGAATAAGAGAGCAATACAAAACTTACAGAAAATTCATCTTAAAATTTCACATTCATTTACTCCCTTTCTTTTCTTTCTCCCCTATTTCATTGGTGATTCTTTTCTTTCTTTACAATGACACTTTCTTTTTCACAAATTTTTCTTTTTCTTTCTTTTTGTGTCAATCTTTTATTTTCAACATTTTTTTCTTTTCAATCACCCAATCCACTACTTTTCCAAATTATTTTTATGACATTTGTAACCTACTTCTCCCCAACTTGAATCTTTAACATGACCCTAATTGAAATACAATTGCTCTCCTATCCTAAGACAAGGGTAGAGTAGTTGTTTTTCCATTCTTTTGGTTTCAGGGTTTATAAAACAAACAATTTTCAAAAATTTAAGGCTCAACAGGGGACACAAAAGATCACTATCTCACAAGGTAGGTTAAGTTTGGCCAAGTAGTTATCACTCAAAAAGAAACAGGGCCTTGATCATATCCACAATATCAAACACATTAGTGACAGCAAGATTAAGTTAAAATCAAATGAGCACACATCATTGCTGGCTCTCAAAATTTATGTAAACAATGGAAAGTTCACACATTCTCACCCGGCTAGGTTGATAACACAAGCTTCAATCATGTTCAAAAAACATTGAAAATTATCTTAGAACAATCAACACATTTCAAAACCATGTTAGGTTCCTAAGCTTATTTCAAGGACTAATCAAGAAGTTTTGACATGAAGTTTCACAAAACATATTCAACATGCTTGATCATTGATTTACCACAAACCTAACTTCAGATTTTTCCTAATCATGTGAGCTTGTTTGCAAAAAGCTATTTACAATATTCACCATATCAAAAACTTGTCACCAAATATCAAACATTAACATTTAAAACATATAATAAAAAAAAACATTGTCATCAAACATTGCTAAGTACCACAACACATGTTCAAAATACAAAAGCTTAACACAACCACATAAAACATGAATTTAACTTGTTCCGACAAACAACTAAATAAAGCAAAGGAAATAAATGACTGAAAGCTTGTAAATTTTCACTAATTTTTGTGAGCTTTCAATCATCATCTGAATCTGCTTCTTCTTCCTCTTCTCCCGCCATGCTTTCATCACCCTCACCATCATCTTCTTCATCATCATCCTCCATACCAGCTTCTTCACCAGCATCAGCATTTGGTGCCATCCCTCCTCCAATGAAAGTAGGCCTGTCCTCAGGCCATGCAACATAGGTTTGAAAATCTTGCGGTGTCATCACCGACTGCCCTGTGTGCTGATTATAGAATGACTGCTGCATTGCACTCATTGCTCTATACCCTGCATCATTTTGATCATATAGATGAGTAAAGAAATTGTAAAAATTTTGATCAGAGAATCCGGAGGTGGCTGGTTGAGTAGGTGGCTGAGGTGGTGGTGGCGGTGGTTGTCTTGCCCTTCTCCTCTTCGGCTTGCAGTAGCGGTCAACATAATCATCATTGATAGTGGGAATTTCCTCATTCCCAATCTGAGGAAGATGTAATCTGTTGGCCGAGCACAATCCCATAATGAGACATGGGAAAACTAAAGGACTCTTGCTTTTAACCTTGCTAGACTTAAGCGTCCTATCCGAGTGACCACTTAGAACAACTTCTTTCATCCACCTAGAAATTATTCCTGCCACATCTATTTCCATATCCTCATTAATGTAATGGATGAGGCCTAGGATGTTCATGGTAGCATCTGAAGGGTGGGAATTAGGTTGGATGTTGTACAAGACCAGATTAAACAGCAGCACAGTGAAGGTTTTCATGTCCTCTCTCATTGCCCTCAAAGGTGTTTGAGTCGCATTGAAGACAAAATCGGTGTTTGGTCGAAGCAGCTTACTCCTCATGGATGGAACATCCCAAGTTCCCCGATTCCGTTGTTTTTGGTACGCACACAGTGTTTCATTGTGCGGCAATGTGAAAGGGTTGCCAAGGTATGCATTGATGGCATCGCGGTCGAAACGGATGGTGCGACCACGAACCATGGTGGTGTAGGAGAAAGGTTCATCAGCTTCTGGGAGAGCATTAGCATAAAACTCTCTTACTATGACGGGGTTGTAGGTGGTTGGTGGGTGGACAATCTTTTCCCAACCCCGGAGTTGCACAATTCTTGCAAACCGCTCATAATCGCCATGTTCAAAGATGTCAAAGATCCTTTCACTTAAAATTTTTCTCTTTTCCAGTGCCCTAAACCGATCAAACTGTTCTTGCCCTTTGAAACGATTCATGTCCAAATCTTCGGTTTGGTGGGAAGAACTTGCGATGGTTTTCTGTTTCTTAGCAGCTGAAGGCTTCTTGGGTGCCATTTCCTGAAATAAAGTCTATTTAGATAGCATAATAACAAGGCACAATCATAGAAAAAAAAATTTTTTGCAGGTTCTGCAGGTGTTCGCTTAGCGAAGGCTCAGCGAAGGCTGGCCTAAAAAATTTTTTTTCAGGTTCGCAAACCTTGGCTTAGCGAGGGCGCAGCGAATTCAAACATGAAATTTTTCTCAGGGTCGCAGGCGCTCGCTAAGCGAAGGCAAAGCGAAGGGTTGCGAACACAATTTTTGCAGAAAACATGGTAAATCACTAGATCTGGATTTTTAAGCATTCTAATCATTTCAATCATCATAAACCTTATAAAAGGAACCAAACTCATTCAAATCTTAACATGTAGAGTGCATTCAAACCTATTCCTAAGAAACTTGTGCAAAACTACCATAAATATTCACTTTTCAATATGAATTTGAAACTTTAAGAAAGTAAGAGTTGAAAAGGATTTCATACCTGAGTAGTGATGTAGAGATAGGATGCACTAAGTGATGAATGAATGAGTGGGTGTTTGGTTGAGAGTAGAAAGAAATTTTTGTGAAAGAAGAAGTTGGAAAGGAGAGGTTTGGAGTGAAATGAGAGGATAAGATGGAGGAGAATGTTGTTTTAGGGTTTGGAATGTTTTGAAAACCGTGTTTGTGGTAGTGGGTGGTGAGGTGGAAACATTTTGGGCCAGCTGTCCGTTTAAAATTGAAGTTCAGGATTCGCAGAGTTCGCTGAGCGAATATAATGTTCGCTGAGCGAACCATACCAGAAAAAATTTCTGCTGAATCCTTTGGCACAGCTTACACCAAACATGTTCCTACCATCAAAATTATTTTAAGCATGCTAAAACATTAAATTACTTACAAAATTGGGTTGCCTCCCAACAAGCGCTTGTTTAACGTCATTAGCTTGACGTTCTTTTTGGAGCTTCAAGGATCGGAAAGTGGGATTTTGGTAGTGACACGATCAAATTCACCACCAAAATAGAGTTTCAACCTTTGACCATTCACAGTCCAGGTTGCATTTCTTGCTGGATCTTCTAACACGACTGCACCATAAGGCTTCACCTCATGTATTTTGAACGGACCGGACCATTTTGATTTCAACTTCCCCGGAAATAGTTTCAACCTTGAATTGAAAAGTAAAACCATTTGACCTGGCCTGAAATTTTTGTTCAAAAGCCGCTTATCATGGTAGCTCTTCACCTTTTCTTTATACAGCTTTGATGATTCATATGCTTGGTGCCGCATTTCTTCCAACTGTTGTATCTGAATTTTTCTTTTCTCTCCGGATTGGTTCTCATCAAAGTTCAGAAATTTTAAAGCCCAATAGGCTTTATGCTCTAGTTCCACCGGAAGATGACATGACTTACCATAAACCATCTGAAAAGGTGTTAGGCCTATCGGTGATTTGAAAGCTGTCCGATATGCCCATAGTGCTTCATCTAGCTTCAGTGACCAATCTTTTCTTGAAGCGGACACTGTTTTCTCAAGAATCTTTTTTATTTCTCGGTTTGAGACTTCAGCTTGTCCATTGGTCTGTGGATGGTATGGTGATGCAACTTTGTGCCTGACTCCATAATGCTCAAGTGCTTTTGCTAATTGTGAATTGCAAAAATGCGAGCCTCCATCACTAATGAGCACACGGGGAGTTCCAAAACGAGTGAAAATGTTTTTCTTTAAAAATTTGATCACCGTTTTACCATCGGCTTTTGGTGATGCAACTGCTTCTACCCACTTTGACACATAATCAACTGCTACCAAGATATATTCATTTGAAAACGATGAAGGAAATGGCCCGACAAAGTCAATGCCCCAACAATCAAAAATTTCAACAACAAAGATATTCTGTAGCGGCATCTCATTACGCTTTGAAATTCCGCCGGTTCTTTGACAACTGTCACACTTTTGAACATATTCATAAGTATCTTTGAACAATGTAGGCCAAAAGAACCCTGACTGCAAAACTTTTGCAGCAGTTCTTTCTCCATTATAGTGACCTCCATATGGTGAATTATGGCAATGCCACATGATGCTTATGGCTTCCTCTTTGGTAACACATCTTCTCAACAAGTTGTCTGCTCCAATTTTAAACAAATAAGGATCATCCCAAACATATTGATTTGCTTCACGGAGGAACTTTTTCTTTTGGTGCCAATTGAGATCATCCGGTATTAATCCGGATACTTTGAAATTAGCCATATCAGCAAACCATGGCCTTTCTTGCACCATAAGCAGTTTTTCATCAGGGAATTCTTCAAGAACCTCACGTTCATGTTTGGTTACCTCAGTGTTTACAAGTCTTGATAAGTGATCAGCTACCAAGTTTTCTGTTCCCTTTTTATCTTTTATCTCAAGATCAAACTCTTGTAGTAAGAGCATCCACCGAATGAGTCTCGGCTTAGAATCAGCTTTTGTAATCAGATACTTGATAGCTGCATGGTCAGTATACACAACAATTTTTGAACCAATCAAATAAGAACGAAATTTCTCAAATGCATACACTATAGCAAGCAATTCTTTCTCGGTTGTTGCATAGTTAACTTGTGCATCATTTAATACTTTGCTTGCATAGTGTATAGCATGAAAAATTTTGTTCTTTCTTTGTCCAAGGACTGCACCAACTGCATAATCACTAGCATCACACATCAATTCAAATTCGAGTTTCCAATCGGGTGTTATGATTATGGGTGCAGTCACCAATCTTTCTTTCAATTCAGTAAAAGCAATTAAACATTCATCATCAAATGTAAAAGACGTACCTTTATTAAGCAAATTGCTTAATGGTTTGGCAATTTTTGAGAAATCCTTGATGAATCTTCGGTAGAAACCGGCATGACCTAGAAAACTTCTGATTCCTTTGACATTTACCGGAGGAGGAAGCTTTTCAATGACCTCCACCTTTGCTCTATCCACCTCAATACCTCTGGAAGAGATCTTGTGACCAAGAACAATGCCTTCGGTCACCATAAAATGACACTTCTCCCAATTAAGAACCAGGTTTGTTTCAACACACCGCTTCAGTACGGTGTCCAAATTCTTCAAGCAATGTTGGAATGATGGACCGAACACGGAGAAATCATCCATGAACACTTCGATGCATTTCTCTATCAAGTCAGAAAAAATTGCTTGCATACACCGTTGAAATGTTGCCGGTGCATTGCACAATCCGAAAGGCATTCTTCTATAAGCAAAAACACCGAAAGGACATGTGAAAGCTGTTTTTTCATGATCCTCGGGGTTGACTGAAATCTGATTGTACCCCGAATAACCATCCAAAAAGCAATAGAATTCTTGACCTGACAATCTTTCTAACATTTGATCCATGAATGGTAATGGAAAATGATCTTTTCTGGTTGCTTTGTTGAGTCTCCGGTAGTCTATACACATCCGCCAACCTGTGACTGTTCTTGACGGTATCAACTTATTTTTGTCATTTGTGATTACTGTCATCCCACCTTTCTTCGGGACCACCTGGACCGGACTCACCCAAGTACTGTCAGAAATAGGGTAAATCATGCCAGCTTCAAGCAACTTCACTACCTCCTTTCGCACCACCTCTTTCATTGTTGGATTTATTCGACGTTGAGGTTGAGCAACAGGTTTGTAATCATCTTCCATCATAATATTATGCATACAATAAGATGGACTAATACCTTTGAGATCGGATAAAGACCACCCGATTGCTTCTTTGTTTTCTTTCAGAATTTGAATCAAGCTTTTTTCTTCATCAGCTGACAATGAGTTGCTAATGATCACCGGCTTCTTTTCTTCTTCTTCAAGGAATGCATACTTGAGATGAGATGGTAATGTTTTCAACTCAAGCTTCACTTCACCCGGTCTTTCTTCATTCTTAAGCTCCTCAATCTTTGCTTCTAAAGGAGTTACTTCCTTCAAAGCATCCAGCTGCTTCAGAAAACTCTCAACTTCTTCTTCTTTCTCAGGATCAAGTGCTTCAAAACTTTCAGTTAGGGCTTGTTCGAGTGATGAAGGTTGATGTGCTTGTTTCCTCACATCTAAGATGGCTTCATCAGTTGCATCTAACTTAAAACATATATCCTTCTCATTTGGATGCTTAATAGCTTCCCACAGATTGAAGCTAACTTCCTCATCTTGTACTCGAACTTTCATCACCCCGTCATCAATATCTATCATCATACGAGCTGTCTTCATAAAAGGCCTTCCAAGAATCAACGGAACATCGTCATCCTCTTCAATATCCATCACCACAAAGTCAATTGGAAACATGAACTTATCAACCTTTACAAGAACATCTTCCGCCATTCCCGAAGGACGTGTGATTGATTTGTCGGCTAGCTGTAGTGTCATTCTTGTTCGGGTAACATCAAGACCACCAATCCGTTTAATTACTGATAACGGAATGAGGTTAATGCTTGACCCTAGATCAATGAGAGCTTTTCCAACATTCACATTACCAATGGTAACCGGCAACGTGACTCTTCCCGGATCTTTTTCTTTTGTCGGAAGAGTGCGTTGAATGATAGCACTGCAGCTTGCATCTAACTGGATAACTTCATCATCATCAAACTTTCTCTTTTTTGTAAGAATCTCTTTCATAAACTTTGCATACGTCGGCATCTGCTCTAAGGCCTCGGCAAATGGAATGTTTATTTGCAATCTTTTGAATATGTCGAGAAACCTTGCATATTGCCTTTCCTTGTCTTTCTTTGATGGAGCATGAGGATATGGTAAGTGTTGAACAGGTGGATTTTTCTGAATACTTTTCTCTTCTCTTGCCTTTTGTTTCTTTTTCCTCTTCTCCTCACTTACTTCTCCCTCAAACTCTTCTTCTTTTTCATTTTTTTCATTTTTTTGATTTTCAACTAAATCTCCCTCATTATTTTCTTCAACTTCCTTCTCACTTACTTCTACTCCCTCTTTTTCTTTTCTTGTCAAAACCTCCTCTTCAGTTTTCAAATTGTCACCGATTCCCTTTCCTACCTCCTTACCACTTCGAGTTGTGACAGACTTACATTGCTCTTTTGGATTTGGTTCGGTATTTGCTGCAAATGATCCTCCTTGATTTTTGTTATTGGCCATTTCTTTTGCTATTTGACCAATCTGAGTCTCAAGATTTCTTAACACCGCATCATTGCCTCTTTGGTAGACTTGAGTTTCTTGCACAAACTGATTTTGTTGTTGATTCATCACATTTTGTTGTTGATTCTGTTTGGTCTGCATCTCTATGAATGATCTCAAAGCTTCTTCCAAATTTGAATTTTGAGTTTGTTGTACCGGTGGTTGACTGTAGCTTTCATATTGTCTTTGCCTATTTGCTGAGCCACCATCTTGTTTCCAACCTTGACCATAGTTTGAGTTGTTTCCCCTTTGATAGCCAGCATTATTCGGATACTGACTTTGTCTTTGTTGATTTGCCATGAAGTTCACCTCTTCATGAGATGGAGGACAATGACCAGTTGGATGATTTCCGGTGCATAATTCACATGATGCTACTTGCTTTGCTTTCCCCGATCCTTCTTGAAGAGTCATCAATTTTGACATTTGTTTGGATAACTCCTCCACTGTGTTGGTAAGAAGTTTATTTTGAGCCAATACAGCATCTGACGGATCAAGTTCAAGAATCCCAGGCTTCCTTTGAGTTTTGCTGCGTTCACTTTGTCGATCACTAAGTGACATTTTCTCAATGATAGTCGTAGCATCTGCAGCACTTAATGATAAGAGAGAACCACCTGCTGTTGCATCTAAAAGGAGCTTTGAATCCTGCAAAAGACCATTTCTAAAAATATGAATTTGGGTTAGTTCATCAAATCCATGATTAGGGCATTTACGCAGCATTGCTTTGTATCGATCCCATGCTTCACATAGAGTCTCATTGGAGCCTTGAGAAAACACCGCAATTGATGTCTTTGACTCCATGAATTTATGATGTGGAAAGAACCGATCAAGAAACTTCTCTTCCAAAGTATTCCAATTTGTCATGACTTGAGCTGGTAAATCAAGGTACCAATCTTTGGCCTTTCCTATCAATGAATGTGGAAACATTCTCATGAACACCGCTTCCTCCTCCGCTTCAGGAGCACCAAGTGAACCGGCAATTTCATAGAATTTGACCAAATGGTTGTAAGGATCTTCATGTGACAAACCTGTAAAAGGGTTAGCATATAACAATTGCAAGAGTCCGGTTTTCATCTCCGTTTGTCTTGCACCTCTGGGAGGCCTTGCAAGATGAGCAAGCCTCCGCGGACTATTGTGACATGGCCTTATACCGGCACCTCCACCTTCGTTACGTGGCGGATCGTCAGCCATCTCTACGGAGATTGAGGATGTTGAAGAAATAGAAGCAGAATTTTCTTCTTGCAGCCTCTTTTGTTTGGCTAATTGTTTCCTTTTCTTTCTTTGACTGTTATTCCTTCGAGCTGTTCTTTCGATTTCTGGATCAAAAAGTAAATTCTCTGCAGAAATCTTTCCTCGCATAAACAGGACAACAATCTAACCAGACAAGTTAGCGTGCACAAAAGATAACGAATAGTAACTGAAATTTAAAAAGTACAAAATTGCTTAAAACGATAGAAATTGCGATTAAACAACTAATATCAAACGCCAGTCCCCGGCAACGGCGCCATTTGATGAAAGTACAAAAGCAAGTATTTTCGTTATATCGTATCCACAGGGACTAGTGTGATATCAATTGCACATACACAAATTCCATGATTCTAAGTGCGGGTTTGTTTTGATTTGGTTTCGTAACATAAAATTGCGATAAAAGTGCGTGATAAACTTTCGGATAATAAAAGGTTGTCGGAACTAGATTCATTATCTCGTTAGCATGTATCAATCAACCTCACTATATATATTTCATTTACCAATCATTATTATCACATATCACACATCGAACGTATCCGTATCCGGATTACGCCGTGAAATCTATTATATCTACCAACGTTCGATGCCTCGAATCATTAATCGACATAATAGCATTAAGATCTGATATTTGACGTGATTACTAAACTCAACATCTATGTCTAAATATTGAAGTTTAATAAGTGATTATCTTTTACTCTTGATTCAAACAATATATGTCTATGTTGTTCAAATCTTTTTAGAAATAGACAATTAAAACAAGATAACACTTATAATGATTGATAAAGAAAACACATATATTAAGATTAAATTGACTACATGTTCACAAAATAACTACATCTAATCCCAACAACAAAGGAATTTAGCTAGACATGATAAAAGTAAACTTACAAGAAAAAGGGATGAAGAACATCTCTTGATTTCTCAAGTATAATGATGAATCCACCTTCAAGAACTCTTAAAACTAATATTACTTGTATCTTTTAACTATTACAAAAAACTATATCTAAGAAAATGGCTTCTGAGCTCTATTTATAGACTTTCAGGACAGAGGAGTTCGCTAAGCGAAATGACGTTCGCTGAGCGAACTAGTTACTTAAGCAAGGGGTTTCTTGACACGTAGCAAAAGGCTTGACTCATCACTTTGTTCGCCGATGCTCGCTATCTCTCGCTAACAGACCCTTCCTCCCGGGTTGTGCTCGCCATCTCTCGCTATCTTTCGCTGAGCGAACGTTGAGTTTGCTGTCCTGTTCGCTGAATCTCGCTGAAGCTCGCCATGGACCCTTTGTCCACTGGTTTAGTTCGCTGTAGCTCGCTATGGCTTCGCTGAGCGAAGGCTTCAAAACCTGCTTTTCTAGCCATTCCTAACAAAAATGCCTTGGGATCAATTCCTTTTAGATTTAATGTTTATATTTACACCAAAAGGGGTTTTAATCAAGATTTCTTCATAAAAGTATTGGTAAGTGCTCATATTTATCAAACATTATAACTAAAATTGGGCACTTATCAGTAATCATCACAAAAATACCAAAACCATTAAAAGAAAGAGATTAAAACAAAAATTAAGAAGAAGAAGAATGATGGTCACCCATTTGCAAAAAGGAAATATTACAAAACAATGGTAACAAATAATCACATAATTTGGAAATGAAGAGAAGCATAAAGTTGCATGAATGAAGGTAATATATATATAGGGGGTAATGGATATGCACATTTAAGAGGAAAAAAACTTGAAAAGAGCATATGAAAAGATAATGCATATAAATGGTGAATATATTATTATGCATATAATTTCTTCAAAGTAAATGTTGCATATGAAAAGAAAAATAAAACGGATACATATTGATTGGTGGGCATTGGAAGAGGAGCAAGAATTAAATTAACTACTAAATTGAGTTTTAGAGAGAAATAGGAAGTGATGTGGCATGATAAAGTGATTTAATTGGATGTATTGGATGACATGGCTAAATGAAAACATTTGATTGGTTTAAGTGAATTAGGGTTTAGATAAACATTATGATAACTATTTAGGAATTATATATATAGATATCTCAATAAAATTGATAATTATGAGAAACTAATACATCAAAGTCATATACTCCCTACATCCTTAATTATAAGCAAAAGTCAACTTTTTAGATTCATTGAAAAACTAATGTATCTGGCCTATATTATAGACCAGATACATCAATTATTGAATGAATCTCAAAAGTAGAATTTTGCTTATAAATCAGGATAGAATGAGTATATATATATATATATATATATATATACTAGAACATCGACCCGTGCGGTGCACGAGTCTGATTAACTGTAAGATATATAATGATTAAATAAGATACGATAATTACAATAATGTAAGGTATATGAAAAAAGTTGAGTAACATTAAACGATAGTTCAACAATAATTTTGCATAAATATTCATACAAAGAAAATTATGTTATATTACGGAAGACTTTCTTATAGACCAAATTCGAAGTCTTAGTCGTATCTTCACCGTCGTCATCGACGGAAGACTTTCTAGAAGTAACTCTTGAAATTGCAACATACAACTGACCATGTGAAAACACTGGCGACGGAAGATCCGAACATGCTTTAAAGATTGTACCTCTTATTAATAGTCATCGCAAAAGAAATCATTATAGGAAATTGTTTCCGTTGAAATTTAAAAGGAATTCTCACGTCAGATGGTGTCAGAGAAAATCTAGGTATAATAAATACGGTCTGCAGATATTTTCAAATCAATTATGCGATTTTATTTAATAATATGACTCTTTCAGTTCTTTTTTTTCAATACTAATAATTTCGGATCCGGATTCTCTCAATCCCCAATTGTCTCCTTCTCTCTCCTTCTCTCAATCTTGACTGTTCGATTGATCTCATGGTTCAGAATTTTAAACATAAAATAAATCTTTAATTTTGAATATGAAAATTTGTCTTTCTTCATCCCAAAGCTTATCACGGTTATGCACTCCAGTCCACCACCACCACCACAACGGAAACACGGAAAAAAATGCGCAGAGAAGGTCGGCGGCGACGGAATCAGAGGAGATTGGCCGGAACAGAGCCACACGTGATTACACAGGGAAAGTGGCCGGCGAACAGAATAGAGGATAGATTGAGGGAAAGTGACCGGCGAACAGAACATAGGATAGATTTTTCACCGCCGTCAGGGAAAGTGGTCGGTGTGAAGGTGGAACCAACGGCGGCGGTGACCTGGTGGCGTCATGATTATATATACTGTTTTTAATTGAAAAATAACATGTGGGCAAAATCCAATTCAATAAAAGTGAATCAGGTGCAAGACTGCAAGCTATTTAATTTGAAACTGAATAGAGAAATTCTACAGAGCAAGAGAGATGATGCAGACACTTTGTTGTAGAAGATGAAGAGGAAACAATTTACTGTGAAAAGATACATAGCATTTTTTGTGAGAGGACATTTCTCATCCATTGGATTTCATCAAGCGGTCCAGATTTGGAGAAGGAGAGAGAAGGAGACAAGGGGTGAAGGAGAGGATCCAGTTCCAATAATTTCATGTACCAAAAAAAAACCTATAATAATTCTTCTTCTTTTTTTACGATAAAACTATAATAATTCTAATAGCTAAGAGTTCTCATTTTTTTTTATTATCATAAGAAAATTGATCCACTTAACTGTCTTATGAAATATGAGACCATTTGATTCAGTATCTAAAGGTACGGGGGCAGGATTAAGATTAGCACATAGTTAAATTATTCACGGATGTTAGGAAATCGAGTTAGGGTAAAGAACTTGTTAAATTTTGAACTTCTAAAAGTTAGGATGCCCTCTTTAGGGGTTGAACCCGTTAAAAGTAATGACACGAACCAAACCACAACGCAAGTAGATCTGAAAATGGAAGAGCAATCGGAGCACAGAACCGTGACCGAACCAACAACCACCACAAAACCACCGCAGGATGAACTAATTGTCATGGTTTTTTTTTTTTTTTACAAAATTAGCACTTATTTTGCTTATGTGTCGATTTATTAAATTAGGTTAGTTTGGTAATTATTTATATTATATATTATTTTCTTAAATATATAAATTAAACCCTAAATAAAATTTGAAAAAAAAATGCATGAGTCGAATGAAAAACAGGACCAAAGTCATGATAAAAAATATTTGAGGAACCAAAAGTTGTTGAATTTTTTTTTAGGAACTACTGTATTTTTATTTTGGGACTAAAAGGTTCAAGTCCTAGCAAAGGAGAAAAACTAACATAATATTGTAATATGCAGTACTAACAATTTGTTTATAAAAACAAATCATAATTTTAATAATTTATATGAATTATTGCAACTTACTTGCGGCAACAATAATAATACGAGAGGATCCGAATAATGATAATAATAATAATAATAATAATTAAAAAAAAAAATAACGAGAAGTGAAGAATGTAGGGGACTAAATAATGTTCTCCTATGCTAAAGGGGCGTTGTTGCCCCGTTTGTTTATTTGTTCATAAAAAAAAATGCTATGATATGCTAAAGTTTATTAAAATAAAAAGCTTATAAAAAAAATTGTGTTATGCAAAAATAATGTTAGGGAGAATAAATGCCTTGGAAACGTAAAAAATTGAGCATTAATGTAAAAGGGGGTTAAAATACAATTGTATAAAATACATTACTAATATTAATAATTACACAAATTTTTAAGTGGAATGAAGTTTGATCGTTATGCTTTTGACAAGTTAGATGGGCTACTCTACCCAATTCATTCGAATGGGTAGTTAAGAATTTGCCGTTAATTAATAATTAGTCCTTTGAAAATGCAGTGCCAATGTGGACATGTCATACGCTATTTTCATAAGTAGAGAGCAGCAGAACTGAGCACGGGAGAATTATTGAACACATCAGGCCAACTCTAGATGTTTGGCATAGACTTTAATTAAGAAAAGAAATATTTGAAGAATGTACTAACTTTATGGATTGGCTTTTTGATAATTTTTTTTGAAAAGGAACTTTTTCAAAAGAAAACTAACACTATTTTGTTTCGAAATTGATTCAGATCCAATCCGATTTTGTTACCTCTTTTGATTCAGATCCAATCCGATTTTGTTTCGATTATTCCGATTTGTTATGGCAATTGATTTTGATTTGTCGTCGATTGATTGATTCTGTTTTCAATTGAATTGTATTTTGATGTTAATTGAAGCTGAATTGTGGATTGATTGATTCAATTCATTGAAATCAGTTCTTTGTTTCTTACTGAAGATTCAGCACCGACGGTAAGTCTCTTTCTGCATCTCTATGTAACCAACACCTTTTTCAGCTTTAGCTCCAAAATAGTTGGTCGATAAAACCACATTCTTCACAAGTGACCAATCCAAATTTCTCAGTTCACTACCTTATTTTTCTTTATAACACTCTGTTCTCTTTTATCCCAAGTCAAAACTTGTTTTTCTTTCCTATGTTGCTTTTCTATTTCTAGTTTAATACTTGTACAGCTAACTCTAAATATAAGGTTGTTTAATACCATAATATGGAGACGAAGCATCAAACTCAACAAGTTAGAATAATTAAATGTTAAAAGGAAAACAGAAAAGCTACATATCATATCACAAATTGTTGAAGACCAAAAAAACACTATCCTGTCCTGAGGATTGCAAGGTAATGAACTATATAGAGTTATAAAAAATCAACTTCTCTTGATCATTGATCACAAATAACTAACTTATTATCACTACTTACTAGTTATTAATTAACTTCACAACATATGATATAAATTTTCATTATTTAAATTATTGATACATAACAATACATACAACTTTGAACTTATTTATACTTGTCTGATCAGAGCACAACAGCTACTTGTTCACCGACATTTCTTCAACAAAGTTGCAGATGGTTCAACTGGAGATGCTTAAACAAACCTTTCCTGTGGAAAGAATAAATTAATCAATGGAAATGCATGAGTTTGAGTGAAATAAAATAAACAAAAATAAATGAAAGGTAATACAATTTTTAAGCTATTCATATGCCTTCATAAACAGTTAATTTTTATTATTCTTTTTAAACTTACATTTTCAGTAAAATGCTTCAAATCTTTAGTCATCCTCAAATCTAAATAATTCTACACAAATATTTTTAGAAACAAAACTTATCAAAGAAGGTCTATAAGTTTGATGTAGCAGTTTTGTTGTAAGCTCAAGCTTAACTTATTTAAGAAAAAAGCAATAAACAAATTGAGATCATGAAATTGTGAAGCTGTATATTTGTAATTCATGGTTTATGTGGTTAATCATTTGACAACAGTATAAAAAGGAAAGAATAAAAGAGGGGGAAGAAAAGGTTACCAGTAAGCCTCTAAGCCACCTTTGAAATTTAGTTGCATTCAACACATACATTGTGTCAATTATGTTGTTCAAGAACAAGACATATTTATGTCTCCAATTCCGGCTAAGAAACAATGATCCCCAGAGTCCCCAAAATCCTGTGATAAATCCCAATGTCACACTCAAATAAAGTGGTTTTTTATCATCTTCATTACTTTCTTCATGTGTTTCTGGTTTCTGATGTACAACTTCTTCATCTCCTGGACATTTTTTGTCAAGTGGTTTCCCACAAAGATCAACATTCCCTTCATAACTTGATGCTTCAAAACTCTGCAACTGTGTGCCAATTGGAATTCTTCCAGAGAGGTTGTTAATAGGACAGATTCAACATAGCCAGACGATCAATTTGAGCTAGAGAAGGAGGAATTGGACCAAAGAAATAGTTTCTTGACAGGTCAAGAGAATCAAGTGATGTTAACCTTCCAATCTTTGAAGTAATTTCTCCACTCAAATTGTTGCTTGATAAATTCAATGACACCAATTCAATCAAGTTTCCTATTTCTTCTGGGATGTCCCCTGTCAATTGATTGCTTGAAAGATCAATGCTCCTCAAAATGAGCTTATTATTCTTGAATAGTCGATCTTCACCTTTCCACATCAAGAATGCAATCAAATCAAAGCTTCTGCCAAGTAAATATACAAACCTACCTTCGACATAAGCTAAATCTGAGTCTATGGTACTAGTTAAGGAAACATTATGAGACATTGCGGAAAAATTCTTCAAGCATTTGAAAATTTGTCCCGATAGATTGTTTTCTGAGAGATCCAACAACTGAATGTTTGTTAAGTTACAAATACTATGTGGTAGACTTCCATAGAGTTTGTTCCTTCGTAAGCTTAACATTTTCAATTGTTGTCCTAACCAATACGGTATTGGTCCAGATAATCTATTATCTCCAAGATCTAGCATGACCAGGTTTGTGCAATTTTTCAAGGAGACAGGTAACTTCCCTGCTAAGCTATTGTTGCGCAATATTAATACTTTAAGTTTCAATAATGATCCCATTGAGGATGGAACTTCACCAAACAAAGTATTGTCACTCAAATCTAGAAATTTCAATGCTTTAAAATGGCTCCAACAATCAGGGAGCTGCGTGGATAATTGATTCTTTGATAGATCCAATAGGAGAACGTTATTAATTGTAGTGTTTGTACATAACAACAAACGAATTTCTGAAAATTTGTTTTTTGACAACCCTAAATATCTTGCACTTTGAAAAAATCGAGGGATTGAACCTTCAAATTGATTTGAATCTAGATTTACTTGACAACCTTCAGAAAAACTTATGGGCAAATTTGGAATTGTGCCAATGATATTATTGTATGATATATTCACCAAACTTGTATATGTTGCTTGATTCCAAAACCACATTGGAACTACATCTGAGATTCCAGAATTAGAAATGTCCACCTCTAGAAGATGTTTTTGACTATGCAGCCATTTTGGAAAACTAGGCCCTAAAATACAAGAACTTAAATATATGGTATACAATTGAAAAGGAGGAAGCCAATTTTCACTGAATTTCAGAGCCAAAGAATTGTGACTCAAGTGTAAATGCATTAACATGAACATGTTATCAAAATGAGAGTCACTGATCACACCTTTCAGATTATTGGAATCCAAATACAAACCCTCTAATTTATAGGGGAATGTAGAATTGTTTAGTATGCTCCCAATTAATAGGTTGTCAGATAGGAACAAGTTTTTTAAAGATGAGAACCCTGACATGTTAGGTATCGTACCTGTAATTTGATTTGCATCCAAGTTCAAATTTTGCAACGAGTACTTGGCACACCCAACAGACATATTATGAAGTATCACTGAAAGATCTTCACTCAACTTGTTGTTTGACAGGTCTAGTGACTTTAATGAACATAGGTTACCAAATGAATATGGAATTCCACCTTCCAAAGAGTTGGATTGAAATGCCAAAGACTCCAATTTAGATGGAAGAAATCTGACACCATCTAGCACCTTACCACTTAACAGATTACTTGAGAGGTCAATTGTTATTAGTGATGGGAATATTGAAAGGTCTGGAAATGTGCCAGTAATTTTGTTGTAAGATAAATCCAATTCTTGCAGCGAGTATCTAGCACAACCAGACAATTTGAGAAGAATTGTTGAAATTTCTTCATTCAAATTGTTATATTTAAGGTTCAATGACTGTAAGGTACATATGTCTCTAATTGATTCTAGAATTCCACCATGTAGTTCATTACCAGACAAGTCAAGTCTTTCAAGAGGATTTCTGATGTTACCAAAATTATATGCAATGGTGCCTTTGAAGTTGTTACCGCTAAGATCAAGCTCAGTTAAGTTGGGGGTGGCATTAAAAACCCATTCAAATATTTTGGATGATGAGAAGGTATTATATGAAAGATCAAGGATTGTAAGAGAAGTAGAAAAATTCAATAGTGAAGGGGACAGAGAATGAAGGTAGAGATCAGAAAGACCAGAATCAGATAACTTCAATTCTTGTATTTTTGGAAGCTTAGCAATCATTTGCAGCCAGACATGAGAAGAATGGAGATTGGGTAAGCCACTCAAGTCAAGATGGGTTAAAAGAGTGAGATTAGAAAGCCACTCACCTCGAACATCATTATTCTTGTCATTAACTTTGAGTCCTTGATTGTATCTAAGATGAAGCTCCTGTAAATTTGAAAGGCTTCCAAGTTGATGAGGAATGGTTCCACCCAGATTGTTGTCACTAAGATCAAGGTACTGCAAATGAGAGAGATTTCCAAGTTGATGAGGGATTGTACCCTCGAAGCCATTCCATGAAAGATCAAGATATTGCAAATGCGAAAGATGAGCAAGATCATTTGGAACTCTTCCCCCATAAAATGAATCTCGGAGGTCAAGGAATCTCAAGTTGCTTAGAGAACCAAAAAATTCTGGGAAAATACTGTTTTAAAACACACTATAACTGAGGTTCAAATACTTTAAATGCTGCAACTCCAACAATGAGGCATTGATTTTACCTGAATAAAGACCATTCGGATAGCCATTTAGATCAAGCATTTCAACATGGGCAGATTGATTGCTACAGACGATTCCTTCCCATGCACAGCAATCATCACTCTTACTATCCCAAGTAGGCAAAAGATAAGTGTCATCCAACACAAGGCTTGCCTTCAACTCAAGGAGAGCATGTCTCTCCTTCTCTATGCAACCACCAGATAGAGAAGCATCAGCAACAGCTCCAGAATAGTTGGAGAAAAGAAGGTTGAACTGCAACAAAACAAATATTAACTTGAGAATACATGAAACACTACTCATCATTATTTTCATATCTTTTCTCTCTGCCAAAGTAATAAAAACTCAAATTATTATTACTTCTCACATTCAGAAACGAAAAACTAATAGGAGGAAGACATAACTAGCTTGAGTAAGACAAAATGGAAAGACTTGACTATATGAGTAATGTGGAATATATGTGGTGCCAATTTTTCTCATTTAGATAATAATGTGTAAAAAACGCAAACGAACAATTTTTCATTTTTTAAATATTCTGGTACACTTATATTTTTTATTTTTTATTTTTTTTTGGATACATGGTACACTTATATTTATAATAATAGTTTTGCAAACTTGTTTCTGGTTTTGGGGGAAAAACAGTTCATAACAATTTTGCATTTTAATTTTTTTTGGTTTTAGTTTTAAAAAGAGAAAAAAGTGGACTAGAGACAATTTTTTGTAATTATGGTATAACTGTGTAATTCTCTCTCTGTAATGAGTGACACATAATTTGACATTTTAAAATTAAATATAAAAGTGAAAGATTCATTTTAGCCTATGAGGAAATATGTGATACTCAAATTAGTCTCTTGGAGAAATAAAAAGAAAATTTTAGTTCAGAGAAAAATAAAGAGACAAAGATTATAATTTTTATGGTTGTCATTAAACAAAGATTATAATTTTTCTCTGGTTTTAGAGTTTTTCACGTTAAATTATTGTGGCGTGAAGTTTTCCGCGACAAATATCTAGCACAACCAGACAGATTATGAAGAATTGTTGAAATGTCTTCATTACCACGCAAGTCAAGTCGCTGAGAGTCTTCCTAATGTTCCAAAAATCATATGAAAATGAGTCTTTTAAAATTTCCACGAAAACAGAGCACTCTGTTCTGCATCTATCCCTAGTCAAAACTTGGAAAAAAAAAAATTAACATGAACAGGTCGTAGAACAGATAAAATACGATAGCAGAGGTGAAATGTGACAGTTAAATTCGCCTCGGGCAACTTATTTATTATTATAACTAAACGAACATTTCAGTCATGTCATAGCCCGTAGCATGGCACATCGCTAGTTCACATTCACATATGGGACCAAAACTAAACAATACACAAATCTGAAGTTACATCTAAGTTCAGATTAGTCCTAGACAGTTAAATAGCAGATACTGAAGATTTAGCACCGATGGTGAAGGGAAAGACAATGCAAGTTAACCTCTTCTCGCTCTGATCCTTAAATGTCAGCTTCACATTATATGTACCCTGCAGATTAAGAAGAAAAGAACTCAACAAGTTAGTTTATTTAAACAGAAAATCCATATTATAACATAAATTGTTGAAGACCAAAAAAGAATTAGATATTAAGTTGATCAAGTAATTGAGTACTAATAAGCAATTAGATAAGAGTTTAGTTCAACAAAATATTTGCTGTAACAGCTTACACATAAAGATAAAACCACGACTTAACACTTAACCACGAATAATGAAACATTTTTGCCCGTATCACTACTTCCTAGTAACTGGCATCTATTTCACAATTTAAAGCTAAGAACCTAAAGAGAAATTATTAGTGCAAATGTCCAATAATGACATACTGAATCTATTCATAAATGTGTAATGATACTAACCGGCGGGGTGTATGCAGGCAATAATTCAGTATGAGTGAGCAAAAAGTGGCCTGGAGTGACCGGAAGTGGTGTTTCCTCACTGAGAGCATGGTGAAATATAGCAGGTTCTTCTATCCCAGGAAATGAAATTTCATATATTAAATCACCACTAAGAATTGGCTTACCTGCATCATAGATATCATTTCCAATAATTACTAATGATAGTGTACAACAGGAAAAAATTACATGGCCACTTTTTGGTTCATGAAAAGAATACAAAGAGGATAAGAAGTAAGACCAGTATGAGCTTTGATTTTGAAGGTGAATGGCTCTCCTCTGACGACAGGATCAGGTAATATTTCTACATTGCTGATCTGCACTGCATAGTTTGCACTCTTTTCTGCATATCACAAAACTCAAATCAATAGACAAATAATTTATTAGGTTTGAAATAACAACACATCTCAAAAGACTAGCTCAATAGATGGAAAAGCACTCTACAATATTTCACCGGGTGACACCTTACTAAACTTCCCTGTCGGAACCCTACACCTGTTTGATTGAACCCTCCATTAGTATCTTTCTGTGATGTCGGCCTCTCATTGAAATCCAGATAAACCCGAAAGGAAAGCTTATCCCAACATACCAGTTCATTAGATGAAAACATGCACTAGACCTATAAATCCCACTTATTAGGTGTTTGGTTCAAGTGCGAGTGGTTAGTGTCACATCAACTATGAATGAGTTAAATGTTGAATATATAAAAGAGGTGAGTTATATATCTAATGCCTTAAGAGTTTTGGTGGAGACGTGGTGTTAAGTTCTCCTGGTGGTCCATATCGTTTAGCAGTTGTTAAGGTCTCTCTGCAATGTGTGACTCATTCTAGAACTACCACACATTATTAACTGTTCGGTATGGCTCATAGGTACTGACAAGTGGGCAGAGACGAACAAGCGGAGAAAGTGAGAACGTTTGGAGGTAATGTTGTAATATGGATCGGAGGATTTAAATATTAGTTGTAACAATGTAAATCCTAATCGTTTCACTATCAAAATAAAACATAACTACAACTGCTCGGTAGCAGGAGACGTAAGCACAATTGGCCGAACTTTGTTTGTCTATTGTTCGTGATTATAATTTGTTTACTCCTTTGAAACCAGTTGTTGTTCTAACACTAACATATATACCCAAAAAAAAAATACAAATAATAAATAAAATAATTTAAAATGAAAAATTACAAAGAAACCCCACCTCCACTTTCTAATTAAGCAAGCCAGCAAAAATTTAAATGAATCAACTTCAAAATCACATGTGAGTATGTGACAAAACAACCTTTGACCCCCTGGTCCTATGTTTTAGGTCTACTATTATTGTCTCTAGTCACTACAATAACAGATTCTACCATTTTTATCATAACTTATAAATGGCAAAAACAGCATTTGAATCCATCTTATGATAATTGCAAAGTTACAAATTAACCTCAAATATGAAGCTCACAAACACTGGATATTCTATATAATATAACTAACCAATTTTATGAAGGTTAAAACAAAATCATGATGAAATAAAACAAAGAGTAAAGGTAGTTGAATTACCACAGTATTGAAGAGACTGAGATTCAGCTTGAGAATGTGAAGAAGAAAGTAGCAAAAGAGTTGATGATAAGCACAGAATGAGGTTGAGCTTTGAAGAAGAGTGAACTGCCATTGCTATATGTTAATCTGCTACAGAGTCTCTCTAAAATGATACTTTGGCGTTAGTTAATAGTAGTTAATATAAATACATATAAATCAAGTAAGAGTTAAATAATCAAATAATATAATATTCACGCGTGGAACGTATGGTTACTATATAAATATTTTTTTGAAAATGGTGCTGATTGCAGTATGCAATTACACTACTTCATGAGGCAAAATATTACAATTTTGTCTTTTGATTTAATTTTAAGTAATATTTAAGTTCTTTATATTTTGATGTGAATTTTAAACTTTATTGTTTTCTTTCTTTGTTCATTTCTGATCATAAATATTTTTTATGTTGTAAAAGAATAGATTTGAAATTTGAAAAATTATATACAAACTGGTGAAGGACATAAATGACGTAAAAAAATAAATTGTTTAAGTGAAATTAATTTAAGAAACTAAATATGTAATTTTGCATAAAAAAATTCACAGACCACTTCTCAAATCTCAATCTCGAGGAGTGCTAGCAACACACTCTTTAACTAACACACTCTAACACACTCTCTTCTATTAGTTAAAATTTATATGGGTCCCATAGGGTCCACATTTTTTTGTGGGACCCATGTGAATTTCAACCAATAAAAAAGAGTGTGTTGGAGTGTGTTTGTTAAAGAGTGTGTTGCTAGCATTATCTCTCCTTATTCCATGCTCTAGTTTTTTTTTTCTTTTTCTGTTCTTATTATTCTTTATTGGCCGTAAATTTAAACTTTATGGTTCAACTTCACTTCTTGCACTCTTCACACATAACATTGTTGTTGACTCACTTTCATCTAATTGACACCCGATCCTTGATATTAGAGAGATTTTACTTTTTAGATTCATTAAGAATCTAATGTATTTACTCTATAATATGGACCAGATACATTAGATTTTCAATGAATCTAAACAATAAAACTTCTACTCTTCTTATTTGCAACCCACTTGTCTAATTTATGATCATGCAATCTTAGATCCGATCAATCTATGTACTCTAATGGTCGAAAATGGGTGACAATGTGTCAACTGCGGGTTTCCTCGAATTTGGTTTTTGGACAACATTTGAGTTAGGGTTAATTCTTCAGTTTCTGGAGATTTTCCTTTTCTTCCATCTTCATCTGTGTGTTTTTTTTTTTTCTGCTTCTTCTTCCTCATAGCTTGATGATTTTTCTTTATCAGCAATATATTTTTCCAAGTGAGCAATGAAAGCTTTGTTTGGAATTCTGGTTTTGACAGGTGCTGATTTGGTGGTTTGAGCAGATTTGAAAGGTTCAATAATTTGGGACAAGGGTTTGGTGTGGCGAGTAGGAGATGTAGTTTCAATGTCCTCAGAGTCACTATCATTGACTATATAAATGGTGTTGTCAATGATTGGTCTTTTGGTTCCACCGCCTGTTTGAAGTCGTGTTGACCTTCTTACTTGAGAAGTGTTGGTTGATTTTGACTTGGATTTTGTGTAAACAATAGTAGGTTTTGGAATAGGGTTAGAAGGTTGTGGAGTTGATTTAGAAATATCATCCTGGGATAACTTCATAATGGTTTCTGCAATAATTTTCTCAGTGTTACCTATTTCATCTAAAGGTTTTGAAACATTTTGTTGTTGATTTATTTCAGTATCAGAGTTAGGAGCGGTGGTGAAAGTTTCAGAGAAGGTTTAAGAGTTCGGAGAAGAAGGTGGAGCAGGTGGTAGTGATGATTCATTTCGGAGGAAATTTTTTTTTGTTGGAAATTTTTTTAAATTCGTTTGTCGGGAAAAAAAAAATTAATTTTTTTTTTTGTAGGAAATTTTTTAAAAATTTTGGGGAAAAAAAAAAGAAAATTTGTTTTTTATTTTGTAGAAAAAAATATTATCTTACGTGGAATTTAATAAATAAATATAAATGATTTTTTCCGCTTCTACAAGTCATGTCAGCAGATTTACACAGTCACATGTCCTGCTGTACACCTAGTGGACAAAATGAGAGAGTCTATTTTTTGCAGGGGTAAATAGAAAAAAAATCTGCATAGTAGGGTAAACGAAAATTTGCTTATTTTGCAGAGGATAAATGATCATTTTTTTTTTTTAAGAAAACAAATATAACCAAACTTTTTAATTTGTCGTCACTTTTTAATTTGTCAATGTACAGTAGAAATTATTTTTTCAATTAATTATTTTTTTTAAGGATATGTCCACCACATAAAAAGTAAATACCCAAATTTGGAAATTTAAAAATTCTGAAAATGAATTAAGTTGAATGAATTTTTTTTTATTTGTTTTATTGTATATATTTTTTTTTTAAGGTAATCTAATTAATTAACGAATTCACCCAAAAATGCCATGCAATGCAACTAGAAGTTTTTTGTTGAATTGAGATCGATCTCTTACAAAGAAAGAAAGAAGAAGAAACTCTATGTGTATGCGTTTTCATTCTTCAATGTTCAGATTTCATTCCAATTTCAAAACCATGAAGCTAAATCTGGTTCGTTCTTTCATCCACATTCTCACTCACACAGCATCGCTTCAATTTCAACGTTAATCACACGTCTCCGATCTCATCCAATCCATTCGCTTCAATTCAATCCTTTATTTTCCGTTTCTGAATTTCGAGATTCATCTATCGCCGATCGTATAAGGTAATTTCAATCGAAACGTCGATTAATCGCGGTTTCTTTTTGTTTTGTTTTTGCAGAAACTGTGGTGTTGCTGAATGAGTAGTGGAAAATGAAGCGTGCTCCGGTGACGACTGAGGAACTGTTGTTGGAAAAAGCGATTAAGGAAGAATGCCAATGGGAGAATCTTCCTAGACGACTTCATCCAACGGTTCCTACCAAGGAAGAATGGACTGCAAGGTAACATAAATTATTTCCTTTTTTCACTCTAATTACTGTATCTCTTCTTGTTATGGTTAGTGTAATTAGTAATAAGCTTAAGAAATAAGCTTTTATGTATTATTTATAAGTTTGTAAGCTATTTTATGAAATCATAGCTTAAGATACAATTTTTGCTAGTGAGGACTTATGAATTAATATAAAAGCTTATTTATTTGCATAAGCTATTTGTCGTAAGCTCAAAAATAAGCTAGTCCAAATGGGCCCTAAGTACTAGTACTTAGCCAATTTAATTACAACTAATATAATAATCACCAAGTAGTAATAAACAAAATAATAATAATAATAATCAGTTAATCACAGAGGCTCTGTTCGGATAAACATCTTGTTTGCAGCTTATAGCACAAGCGCTTATCATGATACGCGCTTATGTATAAGCTTACATGAGCTATTTCTATAGCACAAGATAAAATTAAATTAATTTCTTTTTGTATATTCTATAAGCTGTTTTCATAAGATATCTTGGTTGACTTATAAAAAGTAAGTTGAAAAAAGCTTATGAAGAATGCCATAAGCTGTTTTTATAAGTTCTCTCAAGCAGTCTCACAAAACTTATACCGGTAGATAAAATCAAATATGCCAATCCAAACATGCCCTAGTTCGAGAAAGGTTACCAATATTTATGTCATTAAATAAGATTTTCAATAAGATCTTCTAAACCCCCTTAAAAGTGTGTTTGGAAGAGCTTATTTACAACTTATTTTAACTTATCTTAAAATGCAAGCTCTTATACAAGTGTTTGAGCGTGGTTATGAATTCATCTTAATTATGACATGTTTATAAGCTGGTGCTGGTTTAGCTTGTAAGTTTCACAATATGACTTATGAAAATAGTTTAAAACTTCTATGAAAATGGTTTAGTGCCTGTTTGTAACCACGCCCAGAAGGAAACGAACACATGATTACACTGAAGCTTGAAAATTTAGCTTCACAAAACTTACGGTCACAACACATTGAGACGTGAGAAACATGAAGCAAACTCAAATCCACACACAGGCATAACATATCTTTGATTATAGAAACAGTTATACGTAAGCTCTTAATTAAATTATATATCCAAACACGTACTCTTACGAGTTATGACTATTGAAAGAGCAAAATTTGATATTCAGCTCTTTAGTTTTTACCGATTAAAACAACATCATTAAAGTCAATGATAAATCGAGAACCGCTGAGGCCTAAGTAATGGATTGTAGAGCCCCCATAACTTGAGTTTGAGAAAGCATTACAATTTCTGTTTGGCATCTCTGCAGTGTTCCACTCGTGTGTTCTTTTTTTTCTTTTAAGTAGGTTTCCATAAGGTGATACACTTCATTCATTTCAGAGAACATGTGTCAATTTCTTGAATGATGTATCTTTTTCTTTTGTTGGTAAATTCATAATTTTAATACTGCCTTCTCTATTACTGGTCATGGGTATTTTATGCAGGATAATTGAGTACTGCGTAAAGAAGAGACTTCAATGGAATAGTTGTTTTGCTAGTAAATTTTGTAAAGAAAGCGAGTATTATGACAATATGATGCGCTACTTGCGGAAGAATCTAGCTGTATGTGCTTTACAGAATGTCTGGTACTCTGTTTGCTCCTGAAATTTGAACTTATATATCAAATATAGTGTTACAAATCTTTATATGCCTTTGTTCTTATGTGATCAGAAAGCTAAGATATAATTTTGTGGAGAGGATTGAAATTTATATTATGCTTCGAAAATAAAAATCGTATGGGTTGTAATTATAAGATATCTTAGTTTCTTTAGCTCTAAGATCACTTTTTGGTAACTAGTTAGCTCAAATTACCTTATGATTTTATTTAAACAAAAGAGATAGAAAATTGTTCATTTTAGTACTTAACAACTCCAGATATAACCAGTACTTTTTGGATTTTTGCCAGTTCTCTTATCTTTGGCTTTTGCTGTAGGACATCTGCATTTAATGTCCTTGTTGTCACTTGCAGCTATTTCCTTATCATCTGGCGGATTATGTTTGTCGTGTAATGAGAGTATCACCTTTCAGATATTACTGTGATATGATTTTTGAAGTAATGAAAAATGGTAACTAAACTATGTTACTCGCTTGTTGGAATTCCAATTGAATTAACTCCATGCATGAAGGTTGTGCCTAACTTCTATTGCATATAGCATGATATTGCAGGGGGTGTTACAAGTAGGATTTAAGAGGAAAGAATGATATTATATGCATGATTTATTGGACTTTATGTATTTCATCATTGGTTAACTTAATATTATACTAAAGTTGCCTTCCTTTTCACTTGTTTCTTAATCTGTTATAAGTAAATAAACATGTCTAATAGTAAATGTTTGTTTGAGTAGAAACTGGCGTTTAAATTTGCCTGCTTGTTTTGATTATTTGCAGAACAACCTTATGACAGCATCCCAAATTTTAGTGCTGCAGATGCTTTAAGACTTACAGGAATTGGGAGAAATGAATTTATTGATATAATGAATAAGTGTAGATCTAAGGTACTGCATAGAATTTTCCTGTAGGATACACATAAAAGTATATTTAATACTTGAATTGCATCTAATGCCATTGTATGCATATTTATCTGTAGCATTTCTTGATTCCATGTTACCTTCTAGGCTTCTTTTGGTTTTCACAACCAGTATCCAGCCCACTGGACTGCCTAATCTGGTTCGGGGGTCAGTTCTGGCATCAAGTGGTTCCAGCCCCCTCCCGATCGCAGTTGCGGGGGATCGAATCGCGGTCCTCCCTACCAAGTCCAGCGCCAATCACCACTAGACCAACTAACGATCGGTACCTTCTAGGCTTCTATTCAATAGGTAAAAAGGAAAATTCAATGAACCTTTGTATAAGCCCTTGAAGTCGATGCCATAACAAAAATGGCTTAACGGTTACCTTCTTCATCAAATACTCTTCTCTAGTGGATTTTATACTATGTAGAAAGAAAAGATATTGTTTAGGGTTAGGATCCGTGCAAGACAGACATATGCGCATTATATATCCTCTCTGACATTACTTAGGGAGAATATAGGTGATTTCTTCTTATTCTTCTTCTCCAACCATTTGTTGAATATGAAACCTGATAAGGAAGTAGTATAAAAAAAGTAGAATTTGGTGAAACAAGGACAAACCTTTGAAGTGTAATATAAGATGACTTATTTTCATGTTTTAAGTTATATTCTTTGACCAGACTCAGAAAAAGCATGATGAACCATCCTATCAATTTGTATATTTATTGTCTCTGAATGAATATGTTCATCACTTATATGAATTTATGAGTTCAGAAACTTTGCTTCCCCTTGTTCTGGAAAATGATTTGAATTTGCATAAAATATTAAACTAATCTTGAATGTACCTTATGCTCAAAGCAAACTTGCAACTTATTATTATTATTCTCAACTCACATGTCATTGCTCTTTTGGGAATATCCAGAAAATAATGTGGAAACTGAACAAGTCTATAGCAAAAGAACTTTTGCCTACTCAACCCGTGGATTTTCCAATTGAACCCTGGTGGGGAGTTTGTTTTGTGAACTTTAACTTGGAAGAATTTAAGGTGGGGTATGTCTTTCACCCTTATAAAATAGAGAATGATTTACTAATTTGATGGTTCATTGGCAGTGAGAAATAACATTTGGAGAAATGCTAGCAATTATCTACTCTTACTTTGTTGCCTATTTATTTTCATCTTTAATAGAAACTATCGAATGAAGAAACGGCAACAGTAGACAAAATCTGTAAGGAGGAAGCAAATTCATTTGCCATGTTTGATCCTGATATCGTAAGGGGTCTTTGCAGACGAGGACTGATCTATTTTGAAGTTCCTCTATATCCTGATGACCGGTTTAAAGGTGTAATCTGATTATGGTTTGTTCTATATATGTTAATTGAATAGGTTTAACTTTGATAACTTCTTTTTCACAAGTATAACAATTCCTGATTTTTGCCCGAGGCTTCATAATTTATATAAGTAGGGTATAATCAGCTGTGTTTTGATCTATATGGAGGCAACTGACCAACTGGATTGACCGTATTGGTTCCACAAAGTTGAAACAATACAATTCTGTTTATGGCAGAACAATTGAACTAAACAAAACATATCTAAATTAGTTTCATTTACAAGAATTCATCGACCCATTATTGAAATATATCCAAAAATATTCAATAGACATGGAAGTTGTGGTACTGCCACTTATGATTTTGTTTGATTAATATCCAAAACAATCTAATAGGTAATTGAATGCGTAGGGAGTATATTTTATTCAATTAAGATTCAGTTAATGGGTTCAGGTACCTGCTGAGTATAAAGATAGACATGAAGTTATTGCCCACACAGCTAGATCTCTGATTCAGCCACTCCTGTCTCTCCAGTGAAATCTCAGCTGTTAAGTTAATCTAATGGCTAAGTGATCAACACTCTCAGCTGTAGATTAATCCAACGACTGAGATTTGGTTGGAGGGGATCGACAGGATCTATATAGTGTTGCCCAATAGATATCAGTCCATATACAGATCTTTATTCTTAAAAGTAAGCACAAATTGGCCCTCTTCTACTAAGAACCTTCTCATGGTTATTTCTGTGAAAGAACCTTCTTAGTTGTTATTTTCCAAGAAATAAGAGTGGGCCAGCCAGTCACCACTGGCCCATACTAAAATTAAAAATAATAACTATTAAATCTATTTTTTATTGTGCACTTTCACTTGCAGTTCTTGTGAAAAGCAATTTAAATTTGTCAAGGGACTCAAACATGATGTTACTACCCATGGTTTTATTCGTTTACAAAATCATAAGTGGATACATAAAGATTAAAAATGTGAAAAGGAAAATATAGATATAACTGTAAAACACCATTTTCAAAAGCTTTGTCTCTTTAAGTGATTTCAATAATATTTGTATTTATGGTGGCTCAGTTTCCAGGCTTGAAGGTTTTGTTTCCAACAGGGAGCAGTCTTATGAAGATCCTATTGAAGAGTAATGCAGTTCTTTCAGTCTGTATTTACATGATTTTTGTTCAAAGTATATGTTTCCATATACTTGATAATTACGGACCTTTTGCTTTCAGGTTGTTGTATGCAGTTTTTGTAGTCTCAAATGAAAATGCGACTGTTAGAGAGTTGGCAACAACCCTACAGGCTGAATTGTCACAATTACAGGCTGCTGCTTCTTTCGTGTGTCGTTTGGGATGGGCAACAAAAGTTATTGATCCAGAAACAATCCTTGGAAATTCAAGTATACCACCAATGTCTCCTAGAAGTACAGTCAGTGATGAAGATGCTTCTGTTACTAGCCAGGGTTCTGAGAATATGTTTATTGATAATGACTCCACTCAGCAAGGGGATGTTTCAGCTTCAGGAAACTGTGGTCCTCGTTCGGCCTTTACCCGCGTTGCTTTCATAGTTGATGCTAATATTACATCCTATCTTATGATGGGATCAGTTTCACCAGGTTTATATCTTTTGCTCCTCCTTTGTTGAAGCTTAAATTCATTTGTATAGTTCCCAAAATTATGTTCTTTTAATTATTATTGTTAAGTCAGCTTGTGCTGACGAAAGAAAGTTGTGACTAGTCCATATTAAGGTTTCTCATGACCTTTTATTGATGATGTGTACGAGTAAGCTATCGTTGGCAGTCACGTGCCATGCAGATGTTTTTAGCTCTCAAATTTAATTCTTCTAGTTCCAATAATTTTTAGTGCAAGATAATGTTTTCAAGCTTCTAAGTGCCAACATTTTCCGGTTGATGTTTTGCTACACTTCAAAGTGTGTGCAACAATAATTTTTCTTCTAGAAGTGGTCACCTCCTTGTTTGCTTTGGGGTATAAAAAACAATTTGATAGCAATCTGGCTATATGTAGAATTGATTGGCAGAATTTAATAAGTAATCCACAAAATATCAACAATTTTACATGTTTCTTGAAAAATTGAATGAAACTCATGCTGTTGTTCACTTTTTTCGGTGATGTTGCTCATCAATAGCATAGAAAATCAGTCATGTGATTCCATTTCAGGACAGGAATGAGAGATATGGTGTGACTCTCAGCTAGAGCATGTATTGTATAATATATAATGCAAGTATCTGACAAGAAAAATCAAGGTAGAAACTCAACTTTAATAACTATGTCTTGGACTAATAAATCTAATAACTACGTGTTGGACTAATAAATCTATATAGGTTTTCATTTCCCCCCACTTCTCTTTTTTTGTACTTCATAGTTGCTAAAGTAAAATGCCGGTCTACTATGTCTGTTAGTTGAAGTGGTAAAGAGCTTGGTTTCTAATGAACAATGTCTCACTGAAGTCTTCTTGTGACTGGGAAAAATAGGTAGTAGCAGATCTATTTGCCCTTAAGCGTGTCTACCCTGCTTGACTTGGAATAGTCAGGGTTCAGTATTGTGCCTCTGATTGAGATTGGTTTGTATGTTTGATCAAGATCGTACTAATTATTGAATTTTGTCAGGCCTGAAAACTCATGCCGTTACACTCTATGAAGCGGGGAAATTGGGTCATGCCAGCATTGCTGATCTTTGCAGGGATCTTAGCACCCTGGAGAGTACAACATTTGAGGGAGAACTACAGGAATTTGCAAATCATGCGTATAGTCTACGTTGTGTGTTAGAATGTCTTCATTCAGGTGGAATACCTGATGAAAAAAAAGAAGAGGTAGATATAGATAAAATGGGTACCACTACCTCAAGCAATGATAAGTCAAGTTCTGTGATAGCTGAACCTGAAACCTCTTTGTCTGACAGATCCAGAAACTCTAGTGATAGCGAAGCTGTCATAAATGCTGGTGGTTTAGAAAATGTTGAATCAGAGAAGAATGTAGTAGAGGAGGCTCCTGTTTACTCGGAACTTATTCCGAGTAGTACGGGTGATGAAGTCCCTTCTATTACTTCGGAAGATGACAGTAATCACAATCACATTCAGCAAGTCGATAAGTCAGACACAAATTTTCATACCAATGATAAACTAGTAGAAGTTGAAGGGTCAGATGTTGGAACAGAAATGGAAAAGAAAAAGAAATATCGTGTAGACATTCTCCGATCTGAAAGCTTGGCTTCTCTTGCACCCGCAACTCTTAACCGTTTGTTTCTTCGTGACTATGATATACTTGTGTCCATAGTGCCACATTCCCATTCCTCAATTCTTCCCAGACCCACAGGTCCGGTTCATTTTGGACCTCCCACATATTCTTCTATGAGTCCTTGGATGAAATTGGTATTATATTCAACTGCAGCTAGTGGGCCTCTGTCTGTTGTTCTGATGAAGGGACAGTGTATGCGCTTGCTTCCTGCTCCATTGGCTGGTTGTGAGAAAGCCATGATATGGTCTTGGGACAGTACCACAATAGGAGGGTTAGGAAGGAAATTTGAAGGAAGTTTAGTAAATGGAAGTATACTCTTGCATTGTTTAAATTCACTTCTTAAACATTCTGCGGTGTTGGTGCTGCCTCTCAATAAGGATGATCTTAATAAATCTGAAAAAGCGGCTACTTTGGATATCCCGTTGCCCTTAAAGAACGCAGATGGGACTATTGCCTCTGTAGGAGAAGAGTTAGGACTTTGTAATGAGGAAAATGCAAATCTGGATTCTCTGTTGACTAATTTGGCTGACAAGATGGATCTGCAGACAGTTGGTTATATTCGGCTATTGAGATTGTATGTTGGAAAAGAATCGGGTCAGTTATCTTCTGAAGTGAAATACGAATGGGTTCCGTTGAGTTTGGAATTTGGGATCCCACTATTTAGTCCAACCTTGTGCAGTAATATATGTAGAAGGATAGTTTCATCAGAGATGCTCCAATCTGGCTCATTTGTTGAACACCATGATGCAATGCAAAGTTTAAGGAAGAAGTTGTATGACATTTGTGCCGAGTACCAATCAACAGGTTTCACTGCAAAGCTCCTTTACCAGAAAAAGCAAGCGAAGGAGTCTTTTGGAAAGATTAAGAACCATTCTAGTGGAAGGTGGAGTCCACTTATAGATCCTTCTTGTCCCATTTCAGGGGCATCAAGTGTCTATCAGAGGTTAAAACTTGCTAATCGGCAGTGTGGCCAAACTGAAGTGTTGAGCTTTGATGGCAGTGTTCTTAGGTTTGTTGCCAGGCTTCTATAATTGATTCAATAGATAAAATTTTATTACCATCATATTAGCAAACATGAAACAGGAGAGTTTTTAATAAGACTCATAATTTTGATCTCCTAATTATCCCAAGTCTCAGGTAGTGTATTATATTGAATGGTGCATGCAGATCATACGCATTATCTGCAGGTGATGTAGCTGCCACAGCGGCTGTTAAAGAAGCAACTCAAGCGGATACAATGAAAACTGAGGCAGAAGAAAATGATAGTAAAGAAGCAATCCTTCCTGGTGTTAATCTTATCTTTGATGGTTCAAAGTTACTTCCATTTGATATAGGTGCCTGCCTCCAGGCTAGCCAACCTATTTCCCTAATAACGGAGGCAGCAGCTATCTCGGCATCTGTAGCTATGAAATAGATCTGCAGTCATTATAGATTACGTCACTTCAAAACACCGATACAAGTGAATGACAATGCTTGCCTGCCAATGTTAATGAAATTATCTGGTTCGTATGCATCTTCAAGGCAGATGGTTGTGCATATATTTGAGCTCAAAGTGGATATAAGGTTCAATTCTTTTCGCCGGTGTCCTTGTGCTTTACAAATTTGGTGACACCTTTATGGATTTTGTACGCATTAGTATTTAATGAGTGTTCTATATTTTCAGGTTTTGCCGGATTAGGAATCCACATCAGCCGGAGCTGTGAAAACCAGAAATTCGTAATGGTCTTTGAACGATGTATGTGTGATTTTATTTGTTCCTGTCACATACTTGAGGATAGTTTGCCATTGGAATCTCCTTATTGGCCATGTATAATCATATAGTGCCCTAGGTTAATTCATCAACTACAATGCTTTGGTAACAAGAATCAGTTTTGTTTTCTTGACAAATTTCATTTGTTCATACAAACATTAGTCAAATGTGGTGAATGTCAACTGCATTCAAGGACTAAAATTCGAGAACGTTATTTGTTTGGTTGAGAATGCATTTTAACTATTTAGTATCGACTTACCTCATAGGAATAGTCAATTAGAGCATGTCCAAAAGTTAAAAAAAAAAAAAAAAAAAAATTGTTCTTGAACAATCATATGATTTTAGATCTATTTTTTGTTTAAATATGATTTAGTCTATACAATATGATTTTAGATATATTTTTTGTTTAAATATGAGGATAGTTTCAGTAAATTTTTCTATTTGGATCCAATATAAATTTTTCTATCTGGATACAAATTCAAATAATTGATGTTAATGCGACCCAATATATTGCATGGCCTAATAAGTTGACATTAAATCCCCACAAGTGGGTAGTGAGATTGCTCTTCTCGACTTAGTCGGTACTAAGGTCGGATATCGGGTTTTCCAAAAAAACAAAGTTTGAGATCAAATCCGCATGGATTGGCTTGATAGTGTAGGCTTGGTACCTTAGAGCAACTCAAATGGTGATCTCCACCCTAAGGTTATTTTGTATGTCCCAAAAATCAAATCATCAAACAACTCACTTATTTTTTATTCCAATAGTGCAATCTTAAAAACTCATGGATTCCCACCACTTTACTCTATATATTAATATTTTACTCATAGTTATTTAAAACAAAAGAAAAGTAATATTATTTTATTACCAAATTTAGACAAAGTTCCGTTATTATTTTTTTTTTTAACGGCAGACAAAGTTCTGTTACTTTAGCAAGTAACGATGATGACAGCTGGCGGCAGAGCTGTCAAAACGGGCGGCCCGACCAATTTCGGGCCGGCCCGGTCGGGCTTCCGGCTTCGTCGGGTCGGGCTAAAAAGCCCGGATAAAAAACGGGCTACCAAAATTCGTGCCCGAGCCCGGCCCGGTACGGGTAGTCGGACTTTCGGGCGGCCCGGTTTATCTTTTTTTATTTTTTTTTACTTTTAGTGCTCAAACTCAACTATATAAATAGCATTAATAATTCTTGCGCGTCCTATTTTTTACTCATCCGCTATAAATATTATATAATTCGCGCGCGCCGTATTTTTACTCATCCCCTATCTACGAGTTTATCGCGCGCCCTATTTTTACTCATCCACTACCTACGAGTTTCTCGCGCCCTATTTTTACGCATCCGCTACTTACGAGTTTCTCGCGCGTCATATTTTTACTCATCCGCTACCTAGGACTTTCTCGCGCGCCCTATTTTTACTCATCCGCTACTACGAGTTTCTCGCGCGCCCTATTTTTATTCATCCACTATGTACGAGTTTCTCGCGCGCCCTAGTTTTACTCATCCACTACCTACGAGTTTCTCGCGCCCTATTTTTACGCATCCGCTACTTACGAGTTTCTTGCGCGTCATATTATTACTCATCCGCTACCTACGACTTTGTCGCGCGCCCTATTTTTACTCATCCGCTACGTACGAGTTTCTCGCGCGCCCTATTTTTATTCATCCCCTACGTACGAGTTTCTCGCGCGTCCTATTTTTACTCATCCGCTACCTACGAGTTTCTTGGGTGCCCTATTTTTACTCCTGCTACTTAAGTAGCGGACGGTATTTTATAATTTATATTATAAACTAATTTCAAATCATCCGAAATAAATTATTTATATTTATATTTTATTTTAAATTTTAAATTTTAATTTTTTCGGGCTTGCGGGCCGCCCACGGCCCATTCGGGCTAGCCCATTTTTTAATCGGGCTTTTGTCGGGCCGGGCTAAAAAGCACGGAAATAATTCGGGCTAAGATTTTCAAGGCCTGAGTCCGGGAAAAAATCGGGCTTGGCGGGTCGACCCATTCGGGCTAGCCCATTTTGACAGCTCTAGCTGGCGGAATGAATTTCCTCTCTAATAGTGAACAACTATTTTTTTTTTATGACATGCTGGCAAACTCAAGGTAAAATAATATCTATCGGTGTTCTTAGAGTGTACTCTTCTCTATATCATACGTTTGAATCATTTCAATATCAATTTATGTGGTAGGTTTGGTCACTCCATAAACATGATTTTAGCTTCAATTGAACCTTTTTTTTTTTATATATACTAGCTTTAATTGAACCTTTGTCTGTAAACATTAAGATTGATCTCTTAAATTAATCTATTTTTAAATTGAATATTAATTTTTTTAAAAAAATAAAAATATAAACTGGAATTGAATAATATTTTGTAGTGACTAAATTTTTTTTATAATTGGAGACACTAAAATAGCTTTTTTTTTCATCAAAAGAAAAAGATTTTTTTATACTTTTACTTTACGAAAATATTTTAAATAATATTAAATATTATACACCTGCATCACTTATTCACTTTTAATTTAAAAGAATGTTAACATGTGCATCAAAGACACATATTAAGGAAACAAAAATAGAAAGTATTAAATGTTGAAGCATTAAATTTTAACTTTTTAAATATTAAATTTCTGTATCATTAAATGTTAAATTTTTATATTAAGGCACATGTTAACAACACCATTTAATTTAACGTGACGTGTGAAAGGAGATTACTCAGTACTATAAATAAAAGTAGAATACGATGTCGTATAGTGGGCCTGAGCGATAGAGAAAGTGAGTACTGATATAAACTTGGAGAAAACAAAACAAAAGAATGAAATCAAGAGGGAAGAAGAGAAGCCGTAAAGAAATGGAAAGCGAAAATCCCAATCCCGACGGTAACGCCACCGAATTAATTAACTCATTCATCGAAATCACTTCTTCAACTCAACAAGAAGCACTTTTCTTTCTCGAAAGTCACAATTTCGATCTCGACGCTGCCGTTTCATCTTTCTTAGACAACCACATCGCCACCATCCATAACGACGATAACATTATCCCTTTAAACGACACCAATACTAACGTCGTTTCACCTTCTGATTCACTTTCCCCTGATTTTCAACCTTCTGATTCTCCGTCGCGGTCTCAATCGCCGTCGCCTTCTCGTACTCCTTATGAACTCCGATCTCGACGCTCGATTGGAAAGAAACCTTCTGGTAGTCGTCAAAGTGGAATTCGAACTTTGCGTGATGTGAAACGTGATCAAGATTCGAGGTCTGGTTCGGATTCTGAATCTGATGATCCGCAGGAGTATTACACTGGTGGTCAGAAGAGGTAGTTCAAATTTCGTAATCTTTTTTTGTTTGATTGATTTTGATGATTGAAATGTGAGTGAATGATTAGTGCTGCAATGTTTTAGGGAAATTGAAAATTGGTTATAGTGATATGAGGTTTAGGTTTTGTGAATTTTGTGAGCTTTTGTTTATATCTATAATCTTGGTGTCTTTCACCTAAATGTAGTATATACCTAAATGTAAATGATTAGTAGTTTGGTTAAACTGTGTAAAATAATCATAATCTTTGATGCACCAACACTTATGAAGGAAGGCTGTCCAATGCCGGACACCAGCACATGTGATTATGTTCAATTAATTCATTTTTTTCATTTTTTTATAAATGTCGACATGTCACTGTCTTATCCGGTATCGATGCGTCAGTGTCCGGTGTTGACGTCGGTGTCTTGTTCGTTGTCTATGTCAATATGCTTCATAGATCGTAATTTTTTAGACAAATGTTGAAATTAGTTTTTGCGAGTTATCATCAGCTCTTAGTTATCATACGCTCTTTTATTTGGCTTAGCTTATAAAGAGTTATTGGCTAATGAGAAATTGTGAAATTTATTTTGATTGACAGTTTCAATAAGTTAAGCTCATCTTGGAGATTAGGTTTATTTGATATAATTGACTAGTTTCAATACGGTAGAAGCTCTTATAATGGACCTTTGTTTTTATTGTTGCAGTGGTATGCTTGTCCAAGATCCTACCAAGAAGGGTGGCAATTCTGTGGATGATATTTTTGATCAGGCTAGACAGGTTGCTGTTGATGCTCCTACTGAAAATTCTTCAAGGTCGAGGAGTTTTACTGGAACTGCCAGATTACTTTCCGGCGAGGCATTGCCATCTGCTCCTCAGCCAGTAGATTCAATTACACATGTGGTCACTTTTTGGAGGAACGGGTTCTCTGTCAATGATGGTCCTCTACGGAGGTTTGAAGATCCACAAAATGCATCATTCCTTGAGGTATCTTAAATTGCTATCAACTTTTTTCCGAGATTTTTTTGGTAGGGTTTTATACATATTTTGTGTATCTTAACCTGCATTGTATATATATGTATATTGTGAATTTTAACAATTGGCTAGAAGTCTCTCAAACTTATTGAAAACTATTGCTTGGTCTCATTCATTCGCAACTTAGAAGTGCCTTATCATAGCAACTGGGTTGAATAGAGAAGTTAGGTTGAGTAGAGAAGTTAGAGAATAATTCATGATTAGGCAACATAGTTATAGGGAGAGTGGAAGACAAGTGGGGATAATTAGGTGTTTTTTATGTCAGAAACCTTAGAGGTTGGGCAGAGAGAAATAAGTTCTGAGGAGATAGAAATCCATTAATCCAATAAGTTGGCAATGGGTATTTGTGAGTATGGAGTCTTTAGCCATTTTTGGTTCCATTATTGGTGCCAAGAGAACCTAGATTTAGATTGAAGTCATGTTACATGCTTGTGATCACAAGATTCAGAGACAGCTATGGTGGCACTGGAAGTGACTTTAAAAGGTTGACTACCTTCACGCACTCAAAAAGGCTGAAGTGAGATAGAATCACACTGTAAGACTTGTGTTTGTGGAAAAGCTGTAAGAGGAAGCAAGGAACAATCATGGAAGATGACGAAAGCGGTTATGAGGAATAGGGACGGCAATTCCGATGATAATGGTGACGTGATTGGTTTTTTGTCCATATGGTCAGCCTTTTGCCATCATCGAAGCTATCAGATCGGAAACTACACATTGCAGCAGTCATTTTGTGGGTATACTTGACATTATAGGCCAAGACCCAACCCAAGGAGTTCAACATCTCATTGTTCTGCATCCAATCCCTGTTTTTTATGGCACGAAAAGAGCGCACGAAACCTGAAGGATTTGGTTAAGTAAGTTATTCTTGCTAATTTAGCAAATGTGGAGCTGGAATTTTTCAATCTTGTGAAGGCACTGTCAGTTGTAAATTGTGAAATCTGTCAGTCCTACCAGCATGTTTATGTTTATTTGGCACAGGCTCTTTGCCTGCTGAGTAAAGCAAAGGAAGATTCTGTCATTCTATTTGGTATAGCCCGTACGTCTTCTGGTTTGAGGAAAACAGTACATTAACTGTCCTGAAGAGAATAATTATTGGCAGCTGTGGATCTCCCATTTTCCTCTTCAAATTCATCAGTCATCTCGTCAAATTCAACATTGGTTACACAAGCACTGTCCATGTTACCTAACAGTTCATAAGCCACACTTACCGCTGTTTATGTGAATATTTTGCCTGAAGATTTTAAGCTTCTGATGTTTGGAATACTGTGGTGCCTTGCCCAGTTGCCCTTGATGCTGTGTTTTGGTTGTTGCTGCACCCATGTTTTGCTTAAAAAGTTCGTGTTCAGTGTCTCTTGACTGAAAGCTGATCATACCAAGGCAGGGCATACAAGTAGCTCAAGAGGATATAGCCAATATAAGGACTGTTGCTTCCTTAAATTAAGAGAACAAAATTTGTTCTTGTCACCTTCAATCTTGAAACTCTTACATTGTTTATTTACTAATTTCAATCTTGAAAACAATGTTGTTCTTTGGTTGGCAGGTAGTGATAGGATACTGGTTTTGGGCCTATGCCCAAGGACTGGGCTGGAGAATTGCTGATGTGGCCAATTGGTTAGAAGAGGCGACATAGCTATTGCGTATAAGGGAAGTGGGGGGGAAGTAGGGGATCATTAGGTATCTTTTTTGTTAGAACTTTAAAGGTTAGGCAGGGAGGGAGAATAATCTCTTCTGAGGAGCATTGCTATGGGATCACATGGGTTCTCTTGTCTTCTATATAGTTCTTTCATTTTCAATAAATAATACAGTGTCTGTTTCTCTTGAATTGGGCTTCTATCATTTTCTTGTTAAAGTGTTATATGCTTCTCATTAGTTTACCTCAATACAGAGCATAAAGAAGTCTGAATGTCCCAAAGAGCTTGAACCAACTGGCCGGCGAAATTCTGTCCGTCTCAAGCTCATAAGGCGGGATGAAAACTACCCGGTATGCCTCTTGTTTATTATTATCAGCTTTGAGTTCGTGTTCTATTAGTACATTTTCATAATCACTTGTCTATTTTCTTTTTGGCAACATCTATAGGAACCGGCGAAGCCACGCTATACTCCTTTCCGGGGGGTTGGAAGAACTTTAGGTGACAGCAGCTCAAGTGGTGAAGCTGCTAGTGAACCTATTCAAACAACTGCCAGTGCTTCCACATTTACTGCTCCTGTGCCAGCACTGGGTCTAGTTGTAGATGAGTCCCGGCCAGTGACATCAATCCAGCTAAGGTTAGCTGATGGTACGCGAATGGTTTCTCGCTTCAATCACCACCATACAATCAGAGATGTTCGAGCATTCATTGATGCATCAAGATCCGGTGGAGTGACAAGTTACCAACTGCAGACAATGGGGTTTCCTCCCAAACAACTTACTGATTTGGACCAGACTATAGAGCTAGCTGGTATAGCCAATTCAGTTGTTATCCAAAAATTATAGGTTGTTTTCCCCATTTTATTTCCAATCAAATTGAATTTACTATCTTTATGGATAAACATTGTTTGATCTACTTTTGTGAATTTCACATAATGTTCATTGTTGGTATAGTCCATTTAGAATTGCTTTCAAGAAGAGAAATTATGCTAAAATGGAGGTATTGTTACTAGAAAAGCTAGTGCAGGAATTTTCTTTGGTGTCACGATCACACAATAATTTTTTTTATTGTCTGCTTAGTAGATATTTTCATGTTCCCTCCACATTATAGTATTGAACCGTGTTCTCAAATTGTTGCTAAGTATTTCTAGATTAGCATTTAAATGAAAATAGAAATGAAGCAAAACAATTAATTGATCTATTACTTTGAAGCTCACATTCTTAAGTGAAATCAAAATATATTACCACTTTTAAAAATTATGCTTTTGGTTTGGTTTTTCGTTAAAATTTACTGTTTCATTCCACCGACCTTAAGTTATTATTTGACTGATTTCGCATTAAGTTTAGGTTGTTCTTTGATGGGCTTTGCATTGATCTTATGTTTAGGTTCTTTGTTTCGTTTTGTATCAATCATAATAACTAAAATAATTCAAAAAAAAACACAACAATTTTGGGATCAGAGTGGTTTCACTACTTAACTAATAAAATGTTTCATATCTGCATTCAACTCAATGTAATGTATGTTATATGGAGTCTCTTGATGCTTGGATTGTGTATTGGAAACAATATTTCTTTAAAAATCGAGTGATTTCGGATGGTTTGGAGTGGAGGGAAAAAAGTTGGTGGTGGCATGTGTCTGAATGTCCATGTCCTTGTATATATATATATATATATATATATATGGGGGCTGCTAACTTAGACCCAGTTGGGTCTAAGTTAGCAAGGTGCACCTTTTCAGTTGGACAAAAATACCCATTCTTTTTAATTAATTAACCAAATTACCATCAATGGACGCGGATCCAGTGTCGCGCGCGTACCGCAGGACCATGGTTACAAACCGTTGATTTCCATCAGACAGCCAAGATCTGATCTCATCAAGACTGTCTGATCAATCAGACAGCCCAGATCATCCGGATCCATCAGATTCCAGCGCGTGCACCACACTGGATTACACCCTGGAGAGAGAAGAATCTACTTTTTAAAAGCAGGACACGTGTCGCTGTCTGATCGGCTGGGCGTGATTTTTTTCCATTTAATACTTTGAACTCAATTATTTCGTTGTAAATTTATTTTTTTTTATTTTTTTTTTTATACCAAAATTCATAATTTTTTTTTCTCTACAAATAGAGACTTGGTTCGTTTGATTTGGACACAGAAAAAAAAACTCAATTTTTCACTACCTTAATCTCATTTTTCACTACTTACATCAACTCACTGAAACCATTCTACCAGCAAAATGGTTTCAGATTACAACTCTCTGAAACCATTGTACCAGATAAATGGTTTCAGAAGCAAACACAATAAATTACTCACTGAAACCATTCTACCAGTAAAATGGTTTCAGAATACAACTATGTGCAACAATTCTACAAGCTAAATGGTTTCAGAAGCAAATAACTAATAATCAACTTACTGAAATCATTCTACCAGCAAAATGGTTTCAGATTACAACTCTCTGAAACCATTGTACCAGATAAATGGTTTCAGAAGCAAACACAATTAATAAATTACTCATTGAAACCATTCTACCAGTAAAATGGTTTCAGAATACAACTATGTGCAACCATTCTACCAGTAAAATGGTTTCAGAAGCAAACACTAGTTTTTAATTACCGTTTTATCTCATTTAATTAACTAAAAATAGTTTCAGGTCTTCAAAAATTTCATAAAATATACCAAAAGTTCCAGAATATTATCTACTATTTTCCTGGTATAATGGTTTCAATGAGTTGGTTGAGTGGTGCGTGTTAAATTACAACACACAAGTAACGTATTTAGTAGACAAAAAATGAGATTAAGGTAGTGAAAAATTGCATTTTTTTTTCGGTGTCCAAATCAAACGAACCAAGTCTCTATTTTTAGAGAAAAAAATTATGAATTTTGGTATAAAAAATAAAAAATAAAAAATTAATTTACAACGAAATAATTGAGTTCAAAGTATTAAATGAACAAAAATCACGTCCAGCCAACCATTGTGTGACACGTGTCCTACTTTTAAAAAGCAAATTTTTCTCTCTCCAGGGTGTAATCCAGTGTGGCGCACGCGCTGGAATCTGATGGATCAGGATGATCTGGGATGTCGGATTGATCAGACAGTCTTGATGAGATCAGATCTTGGCTGTCTGATGGAAATCAACGGTCTGTAACCATGGTCCTTCGGTACGCGCGCGACACTGGATCCGCGTCCATTGATGGGTATTTTGGTTAATTAATTAAAAAAAATGGGTATTTTGGTCCAATTGAAAAGGTGCACCTTGCTAACTTAGACCTAACTAGGGTCTAAGTTAGAAAACCTCTATATATATATATATATATATATATATATATATATATATATATATATATATATATATATATTTCGGATGGTTTGCATGTTATCTTGTGAACTATGTTTTATTCAAAATATTTTCATAGGGGTGGTGAGGGAAGGGTGAATGTGAAAAGTCGATTATATTTTTACATTGCTCACTACTTAATATACGAATTGAGTATGCAGGACGGAAAAAAAAACAAAAAAACAAAATTCTCTTATGGGGCTGGCCTGCTGGCTGCTGGGACTGGGATGGTGGTGAAGTTGGATTCCATGTGATCATATTTGGCAGATGAAAATTGATGATTGTGACTAAAAGGATAAAAAGAAATTATTTATGAATAAAGACAAGAAAATATATATATATATATATATATATAGAGAGAGAGAGAGAGAGAGAGGATATATACATGTCTATAGAATTTTTTCTATGTCATTGTAATTGAGATTTTGACTCATAATATCCATTTAAATATTACTCCCTCCGTTTATTTTTAAGTGTTGTTTAAGAATCGTGCGCACTATTCATATAATTTACTTTGATCGTAAATTTTTATTAATATATAATAACAAATATTATAAGATGTTCAATTTGTCTCGACGACTATTTTCAAAATATATAATTTTTATAATTTTTTATAATAGATAATTAAAAATATTTGTGATCAAAGTTGTGCATTGATATTTGCGTAGTGATCTAAAACGATACTTAAAAAAGAACGGAGGGAGTATATATATGATTATGAACTGCTACTTCTAACTTATTGTTCCCCATTTAATTACCACATGTATTGACATTTTTTTATCAAGGGAAAAATAAAAAGAGAACAAGACAAACTAACGAGAATGCTACATCAAAACACTCGATGCATCAGCAAGCAACACATGTGTTATTTGCAGAGAATAATTTAATATTAAGGTCTAACTAAACGTCATGTTTAGCCAACTAATTAGCACAACATTTCCTTAGAATACACTAATTATAATTTATAAGTCTTCCTTGAGCTAACAATGTTGATATTATTAAATTAGATGTCTTTATTCGGACCTCATAATTATGTGAATTTCAAGTATAATTGTCATTTCGTCAACAATTAAAAATATACATTAGTTAACAAGATTAATTATGTGAAATTATTAGTTTATTACTATTATCTTTACTTTATAACTTGTCTTTTTTTTTTGTCTAGTAGCCTAGTGGCTAGAAATTTCACCTTAAAGGTGAATAAATGAAGTGTTCGAACTCCAACTTCTACATAATATATGCGATGTCCCTACCAAGCTAAGCTCACGGAAACATTTATAACTTGTATTTAATAAATATATGACCACAAATAGATTTGCTCTAGTGGTGAGAGATTTAGTTAATACATTAGAGGTCTTTGATTCGATTCTCATCTCCTCCATAAAAAAAGAAGATAAGAATAAGAGCACAAATTGGAATTGAATATAACACAATTATTGTGTCAACGTAGTAATTTAGACCGTTTGATTAGAAATAACAATCAAAATTTTATAGTGTAAAATTATCAAAATCTAGATGGTTTAATCATAATTGTTCAATCAAAGTTGGATGACTAAGATTTACTATTATTATATGTTAATTGTTACTCCCTACGGACACAAATATAAGTAAAAGTGCATTTTTTAGATTCATTGAATAATGGATGTATTTGGATTATAGTCCGGATACATCCATTATTTAATGAATCTAAAAAAATGCATTTTTGCCTATATTTATATCCGAAGAGAGTATGTTAGTTACTTAGTTTTTCTTATCAGGACTCGAACATGGACCTCCAACTCTTTAACCTTTTAACTCAACCAACTTAACCAATTGAATTATCAATTATACCTCATTAATTAACTACCGTGAATCCATGTACTATGAAACAAGTAAATGTGACATTATTATAGTTATATAATAATAAGGCTTAAATGATTAATTGGTCCATGTAAGTTCAGGAGTTTTTAGTTTTCATCCCTGTATCTTTTTTTTTGTTTTAAAATATTCCCTGAATGTGCAAATCCATTTGGTTTAGTCCCTAATGTTAAATGCCGTTACAAAAATGATGACGTGTTTAACAGAGGCAGACGTGGCAATGTATGAGGTGGCAAACGAAGATGACGTGTCAATAATGATGCCTAGTCATTCACTTAGAGGGACCAAATCCAAAAATAAAATTGCAGAGAGGGACCAAAACCAAAAAATGAAATTAAATCCAAAAGCATATTTTTCTTCTTTCGCTTAAATGCAGTTTTACCCCTATATTTTGAATAAAACAGAATTTTTCCCCCTATTATAAAATCATGAATTTTACCCCGTATTTTAAAATCTTGAATTTTACCCCCCTGTAATTTTTTGGATTTTGCCGCCCCCAAAATTCAGCACAAAATCTGCTTCTGAGCCTCCACTTCAAAGCTTCACACAGAACTCAATTTGGATCAGTAATTCACCAAACTGGTACCTAAATGACCGTAATCGAGTTAGCTTTTCACATAATCAAAACCCAATAAATTTGGAGTTACAAAGAGAGATTAATTACTGTTTTAGTGAAGGTCTGTCCAAATTAATTATCGTATGGACCTACTACTGGTATTTTCGTCATGTATCTTACCATGTATCTTCGTTTTGAATAGTATTTACATGTCTGGAAAGCTAACGAAATTACTCTTGTTAGCATTTGAATTTCATCGAATTTGGAATTACGATGCGTTCGGTAAACGATGTTGAATTTGAAGATCAAAAGCATATTTCTGCAGAATTAGTAATTGGACATGTCTGCACTAAATCGATAAATACTCTCCTTCAGTAACTCCAAATTTTGTGGGGCCTAATTCTATGCAAAGCTAACTAGATTACGATCATTTTTGTATAGTTTGGTGAATTATTGATAAAAATTATAAAATAGGGAGTAAAATTCAGGATTTTAAAATAGGGGGTAAAATTTCGGATTTTAAAATAGGGGTAAAATTCCGATTTATTCAAAATAGGGGAGATAAAACTGTATTTAAGCATTCTTCTTTTTTCTCAAAACCGAAAAATGAACTCACATTTCTCTAAATGCATAAATTTGTGTTGAATATACTAAAACAATATTTTCTTTTTCTTTCTTCTCCCCAACCTAAAATTCCATAAAACTCTTTAACCAACAAAAAATTGAGTTTCATGATACACCGTTTATTTTGATTTAATCAAAATACCATATTAATTTACTAATCACTATCTTCAAAATTTGACATGAATTTTTAATCAAACAACATTTATATTGTAAAATTTGAGTTTCGTTATATTCTCAAATGTCAACCAAAAAATTCACAAACTTTAAAGATAAAATGACTCGTTTTTTTTTTTTTCTTTTGAATCTCTCAAATCGCATCCATTAAAACATGTTTTGCAATTTATGGGTTCAGAGAATATGAGCCAGTTTATGAGTTTAGAGAAAAAAGAAGAAAAATATGTTTTTGAGTTTAATTTTGTTTTTCTTGTTTTGGTCCCTCTCTGCAATTTTATTTTTGGATTTGGTCATTTTAAATGGATGGCTGGACATCATCATTAACATATCATCCTTGTTTGCAACATCACATGTTGCCACGTCAGCTCTATTTGCCACGTCATATTTTTGAAATGACACTTAATATTATAAACTAAAACCAAAAAAATTTACACATTTAAGGACTGTTTAAAAAAAAAAAAAAAAAATACATGAACGAAAACCAAAAACCCCTAAACTTACCTGCACGAATTGATGATTTAAGCCTAATAGTAAATATCCAAATTTTTCTTTCATATCACCATCATAATAACATAACAGTGGTTTCTTGTAAAAGAAAAAAGTAACACAAATTCGTCAAATGGTCAATGATTCGTGTAGGGTAAGGTTTGCAAGAAACTGAAAGGAAGAGACGATAGTGTCCCACAAAGAGGGCAACACCTATGTAATATGGGTTTCTTTTGCTCTCTTTATCTTTTTTTCTTCATATATTACTATTTGATTAGATTGACATGACCTCCTCTGACATAGGGTATGTCTTTGCATGGATTCCAATTTACAAAACGGTGTCGTGTTGCTTTCATCACCCCCCACCCACCCATCAATAATAAGACGGACAATAACTTCAATCTTTTCACTCTTACAAGCTTATTTTACCACATTTTTATAGTGGTTTTTTTTCTTTTGGTTATCATGATATTGGTAAGAAGTTTTATCGTCGTTAGTGATAATTAATTTTTGTAGGGGATTTTTGGGACACATAAAGTGGGTTTTTTCTCCCCTTTCAACCAATTTTTTTCTATACACGTGAGTCATGAATCGAACTCATAATCACATGCTTAAGAGGATCAAGACCATTACAAATTCATTGTTGGTTCTCTCTATTGCTTATTATCCTAAAAAAAAATTACTTTTTAAGTTTATATAATAATTCATGTATTTGATTTATATCAATGATGAAATTAATTAATTAATCTATAAATTTTAAAAATATTTTTTTTTAATAATAGGAACTAAAGAAAATAAGTATTTTGATATATGAATTTGTGAAACCCTATTACATATATTTATAGTGTCTTTTCTTTTATTAATTTCATAGCCTAATTTACTATTGAAAAGCACATGAGAAAATTAAATTAACTACGTTAAAAATAAATGAATAATAAAAGATATTTGCCACTGATTTGCTTCAAAAAATATATTTGTCACTTGCGAATGTGGTATTATTGTGGTTACTGTTTCAATTTGTTCAAATATATACTACGGAAGAGTCGTCATCACTATTAATATATTCAAGAACATAAATACTTATTTATCTTTGCATATTTTACTTTAACACCCTGTTTGGTTTTAGGAAAACTAGAAGGAAGGAAAGAGCAAGATTGAAGAATATTCTTCTTTTCATCATTTGGTTTGTCATCAAAATAGGAAGGAAAAAAACATTCTACCAGAACTGATATTAAAACTAAATTAATTGGTAGGGATGAGAACTTGACTCATATTCATGAGTAGCCACAAAAAATACCCACAATAAGTAGGGTAAAAATCCGCATTTTGAGTACGGGCACGAGTATGAGTAATTACCCATAAAAGTGAGCGGGTATGCGTGCGGGTACGGGTACCTTAGTACCCACCCTGCCCCATACCCATATAGTATATATATATTTATTTATTTTATATTATTATATAATAATATATGTATATCAATTTAAATAGAATACAACCCTATTAAACTACTACATATTTTTAATAAAAAATATTTATTTATAACATAATGCAAACAAAATGTGAATATGTAATAAAAGATATGAACTTTACCATGAGGTTAATAATAATTTTGTTTATAATTTTAATTAGTCAACATTAAAATCTTTAAATTTTTTAAATTTTATTAAAATGATATGATATTTTAAAATTGATCTATTTACTTTTGGCAAAAGTGCGGGTAACGGGTACGGGTATGGGTACTTAAGTACCCGTAGGATATGAGGACGACTACAAAGATTGTTACCCATGCGGGGGTATGAGGATGAGTACGGGTATTTTTTCAAACTGCAGGTATGTGGATGAGTACTATAGTACCCTACCCATGCCCTACCCATTGTCATCCCTATTAATTGGGCGGTTCAGACCAGATACTGAATAAAAACAAAAAAATAAAATAAAATTTGACATATACTAAAATAGGGCTGGACAAAAAACCGAGGTCTGTCCCAACCCAACAAAACCTGAAAATAAAATAAAGATTTGTGCGGTTTATAATGAGTCACGGGTCAGCGGATTGAAAAATCCGGTTTGAAATGAGTTGGAATGGGCAAATTCGGGTAGAGGGAACTAGACTGACGCTGTCTGAAATCCACCCGCATGAGGAAATCAGAACATCGCATTTTGCACTAGGATTTGCTATATACACACTCTAAGCTCTTCTTTCGGCTCATCTGCACACTTTCTCACTTAACCGCAAATTCATGGAGACTGAAATAATCATGGAGCATTTTGAAACTCATAACTTGATTGTTCTTCATCTTGTTTGTCTAACTTCGTTAAAATCAAATGTTATGTTTTTAATTTTATTTGAGATTTTTTGTTTTAATTTCTTACTTTTTATGTTGATTTAGGGTTTCTAACACTTTTCTTTTGTGTTTGTTTCATAATTCTCTCATCTCTGATCGTATATTTTATAGATCTAAACTCCAAAGGTTGGGTTTGTTATTGTTTTTATTTTTATTATTTTTTATTTCTAGCCGAATCAAACCGTCCAATAACTCATTTAAACCGCAAACTTGAACCTGCAAAAATCGATCTCCATTTTTTGACGGTTTGGGCCTTATTTTTTGACTTTACAATTTACGCTGAGTGACAATTTTGATACCGAATCCGCCTGGCCTGCCCATTGTTCACGCGTATACTAAACTTATTTTAGATGTTCACTAATTATTAAAGTTAAATTCAATTTCTATTATCATATAAATATAGATATATCATACTCCTTCCAATCTTATATATAAGAAAAAGATTAGTTTTTAGATTCATTATAAAATTGATATATTTAGACAACAATGTAGTATAGATACATTAATTTTACAATGTATCTAAAATATAAATTCTCTCTTATATATAGGACCGGAGGAAGAATATAGATATAAATTAATAGATATAAGAACATAAGTAGCTTTGTTAGCTCTCGCTTCACCGATCCAACCCTAGTGTGCCACTTATGGAGTCAAGTCATCTATTTTTTTTGCCAGTAAAAAATAATTAAAAAGTGGGTATACAAAAGAGATAAAGATCTAATATCACTGAGGGAACATCACATGGGAGATAGGCATTGATGGACGGTTGATGTTTGATTCCTTTCAATTCAATCACACCCAACGCATATACCACTACAAAACCAAATTAAACAAATAACATAATTGAAAGCCAACAACACAACAGAGTGTTGGTGACTTGATCTTGCACTTTGCACAATTTTAAGCCACTAAGTTTTGCAATATGCTTCCATCCAAACCTACTACAAAAGTGTCCAGGTATTATTGAATGTAGTGTTTGTTAAGAAGTGTGGCATCGATCGTGTGATGGTCTGAATAAGTATTTATAAATTAGTAGATGCAATACTTATTTTATAAGTCGGTTTTTAAGGATGAGATAGACTCAAAAACTCAATTCTAAGAGTGTTAGATATGATTAGTTGGAATAATTTTGCCAAATTTTGTCCATTGTCATTTTGCTGTGAGTTACTATAATCTCTCTCTCCTATATGAAATGGAGTATATTTAAAGAGAATTTTTTTGAAGAATTTAAAAAAATTTAAATAAAAAATTGCATGTATACTTTAAGATTTTTATGTGTTGAATAATAGATTTTTCAAGGTAACAGAATTTTAAAGTTTGTATATATTCTAACGATGATAATTATATGAAATACACTATCATTTAATTACTAGTTTTCACAATTTTAAAAAGGAGAATGTTAACTTGTGCCCTTAAGGACACATGTTAAGAAGATAAATGTGGAAAAAATTTATTGAACTTGTGGTGTATTCAATTATCTAAACATTAAATTCTTTGTATCATTAAATGCTATATTTCTATTTTTAGGTAGCTTAACATGTGTCCTTAGGGCACAAGTTAACATGACCCAATATCTCTTTCTTCGTATATTATTTTTGATGTTTCTTTTACCGGAAATTATAGTAACATTTTTGTTGATCCTAACATGAAAGAATTTGTGATTCTTAAAATTTTTAATGTGAAAATTCATCATCCTAAAGCTCCTAAAATCAAAACGATATATATTGTGAGTTTGTGATGTAGGAAGGCTTGCAGCGCCGAATTGAAAGACGAAGTGGAGTGCAAGAAAAGTTCACTTGAAAAATAGTGAAAATTTAATTTTATTCTATTTTAATTAGATTTGTTATTTTTATATTTTAGCTAGATTTAATATTTTTATTTTAGCCAGATGTGTTATTTTCTTTTGCTATATTTCAGGAGATTTGTTATTTTTATTTTTCACTACAATTTAAACCAAACAATTGTAGCCTTGAAGACAACCTTTTGATTCAATAAAATATAGAGTTTTATCTCAAATTTAGTGGATTCCAAATTATTCTTTTTGGTGGATTCCGGAAATCTGGTGGACTCAAGAGTCTTTATCTAACGGGATTAACGCTTGCTATTCCTTCACGCTTCCGTACTACATGTCAGTTTGTGGCATCATTTTATAATTTTTTTTTTTTTAACTAAATGCAACTTAAATGGAGCTGCTCATGGGAGTCCCGGTAATGCAGTCTGTGGTAGTGTTTCAAAGACTATCAAGCTAATTTTTTATGTTGCTATGCTTCTAATATTATTGTTCTTTTGCTCTCAATGCGCTGAACTAACGAAAACTATTTTGGCCTTGGCCATCAAAATTGCTTTTGATAAGGGTTGATATAATCTTTGCCAAGAAACCAACTTGTTACCATGAGTTTCAAGCAGCATCACATTCTTTCCTAAATAATGCACTTTAAAGAGGCGACTATGAACTTTTTGACCGATCAACATGATGGATGATCGACTCTCAGATCGACGGATGTTAGTTTATAAGTTGATAGAGGAAAAACATGCATGTGTAGATTTGAATGAGGTTTCACCACTTGTGGGATTGAAGACCGAAGCTTTTCTGTGGGGCAGACAATTCTCAAAGCTGCTTAAAGCAAAGTTGCCAAAAATTAAAAAAAAAAAACATATTTAGACAATCAACATATTTTTATACCATTTGACATTTGTGTTTGATATATTTGGCTTCGTAGAACCAGAGACTGTAATCCATAAATAGTTTAAAAGATCATGCATATCTTCTAAATTATGGAAATTATTTTAAAAAAATAAAGAATTAATTTTACCATTCAAAAAAATTGAACGGCACACCTTACGTCTTTATCTTTCATTCTAAGTGTAATTAACCTATAATTAGTTATGAATCTATGGAACAATGAGTGTAGTACTAGTAACATGATGATTTAATAAGATAGGAGTAGGTTGTAGTGATAAAGAAACTAGGGGTGAGTAGGAGTAGTAGTATAGGAAACAAACAGTGTTAGTAGTACTTATAAACAGTAGAAATGCATAGACCAAGGAAAGAGGTAGCAGCAGTGAGATTCATTTCATTCATTAATTTCATTGGGAAGGAAAACTCTGAGTTAAGTTGCAGAGACACACGTTAACTCTCCATCTAACCTCTCTCTGTCTCCACCTGCATTTAACACTTCTCTACTGTTCTGCTTGTGTTCTTACTATTCTTGAATGTACTTATCATCATAAAGAAAGACCATTTGCAACCAAAGTTTGTATGAATCTGATTCCACTTTTCCCAGAACATTACTGTCCATCAACCCCAAAAATCCCTATTCTTCTCTGACTCAGTTTTTTATTTTTTCTCACTCACAGTTACAGACACATTTTTTAGCTTCATTTCCGGGAGTACTCTTCTTTTTCATATACAGTAATTTTTTTGGGGACTAAGCAAAACAGGTATTATATTATTTTATACATTATAAAGTTTTTATTTTTACTTTTTATATAACACATGTATTAAAAGAGAGAAACATAAAGCTTTTTCTTTGCTTTAACTTAACTTTGTTTTGACTATGTTAGGGTTTGGAGGACAAAGTTGCAGTGAGATTTCAGCTATGGATCATCATCATCATCATCAACATCATATGATGAATATGGAAAATAATGTTAATAGGAAGTTTTTTTCATTTCCTTTGAGTAACAACAACTCTTCTGGTGTTCAAGTTCATCATAACTACAATCAACAGCAGAACAACAACAACAACACTTCTTCAAGTGTTGCTGTTAGGGATAAAATCATGGCACATCCTCTCTTTCATCGTCTCTTGTCTTCTTACCTCAATTGCTTGAAGGTTTCTTCAACTTCAAACTCCCACACAACATTTTCTTCTCAAAACATACTCCCTCTTTCCATATCTATAAGCAAAAATTCGTTTTTTTTTTGTATCTCGTCTATGATATAAACCAGATACATATATTATTCAATGAATTTGAAAGAGATTTTTTGCTTATAAATATGGCCGGAGTGAGTATATAATTTAGTACAAAATATTGTCAAATATCAGCTATACCGGTGTGAACCGGTGTTATAACACCGTGGCGTAGCAGAATTTGATCAAACTGCTATTTTCTGCGATCTGCAATTGACAACACTAATTCAGACATATATATAATTTAATATATTTTATCATGCACTCTTTTATAACTTGTGACAAGATGAAATACTCAAGATACAAAAAATTTGTTTTTGAGATTTTAATATTTTAATATTTTCTTTAATGTTTTGCAGGTTGGAGCACCTCCAGAAGTGGTGGCTAGTTTAGAGGAGTCATGTGCAAAATGTGAAGCCTTGAATGGCTCATCAGGAAGGAGTAGTATTGGTGAAGATCCAGGTTTGGATCAGTTCATGGAGGCTTATTGTGAGATGCTTATCAAGTATGAGCAAGAACTCACAAAGCCCTTCAAAGAAGCTATGCTTTTTCTCTCAAGAATTGAGTCTCAGCTTAAGGCTCTTGCTGTTTCAACTGACTTTGGTGATTACCTTTAAATTATATGATCTTTGCACTATTTTCCTTATAAAGCTTAATAAATCGATTAATATTACTCCCTCCGGTTCTTAATGTATCTGATGTTAGATACATTAGTTACTCAATGTATCTAGAAAAGTAAATTTTCTCTTACATTAAGAACTAGGGGTAGTAATTGGTAAAATGATGATAATCACATCTCTATTGGTTTCACTTTATACACCTCATCTCAAAAAAAATTAAAAAATTTGGTGCATGTATGTGTTTAGTGAGTTCTTTAATAAAATTGATAAATTCCAATATTTATATTAGTTGAGTAAAATCTGATTAGCTTATTAAAATATTATAGTCAAGTTACCCTTTTGATCATAAATAAACAGTGTGATTAGAGTTTTTAAGAAGGAAAAAAATACCATTATTTGAAATATTGTGGATAAGATGGATCAAAGGTGTTTGAACTAGGTCAAAAGGTTTGAAAATGAGGTTTTACTTTATCATTCAAAAGCTGAAATTGTTTATTCAATCTCAATGCTATATTAATCGCTTTCTGGATGTTTTTAAAAACAAATTTAGTTGTTAGTTTGTTGTGTTAGTAGTCAGGGTTTGAATCTTGGATCTTATTTTCAATCTCCTTCGATTGTTGACCCGCTCGACCACTTGAGATATGCTTTGGGATTTGTCCAATATTGTTTCACACTAAGTGTATGTGTTTGTTAATGTCATCTCTTGTAAGGTGTTATCCCTTCTTCCCTCTATTGAATTCCTTGTCTTCATTTAGAATTTAGAAGTGTGGTTAACTTTGTTATTGTGCTTTAAATAAGAACTTGGTAGAAAATGGAAACTGTGTCTTGTCATCTTTTGTCATACATGTTTTTTTTCTCAATTTGGTTCTCTATGAACTTTGATTCACAACACTAAGGTAAGTTTTTCATATGTACTATGTTATTTGCCCCCTTTTGTTATAGTATCTCTAGTGGTTGAGGCAGGGGTTACATTTTAAAATATGCATTAATTGATACTCATATCTGGGTGATCAAAGCATAATTTTCTAATGATAGTTGATGATTTGAAATTATCTATATTTTTTTGAGATTATATTATATGCTTTTGATCCATAACTCAAGATTATTTATGGTAAGGATTTGAGAAATGGATATGTTCTTTACAATTGTTTTTAGAGTGAATACAAGATATAAAGAACTCATTGATAAACTCTTTTGGCTTATGTATTTGTCATTCTTTAGGTAATGTGTTTCATTTCAAAAAATTGAATATACCTAATTATCACAATGCTTTTTTTTTGGCACGCCTCGTTAATGAATATCATTTCTAAAACCTAGCTCAAATAATGATGATGTAGCACACAATGCAACTTCAAAAATAAAGGATGATTTGATCTCACTCATAGAAGCTAGGCCAAAGGATGATTTGTCCAAATACATATAAACATTGCGCATAGCGATGTAGGTCACAAATGCAACTTTAAAACACATTATTAATTTAAATCACTAATAGTTTTTCCATTTTGTGTTGTGTTTTGGTAGGTCAAAGTGAACCAGCTTCACATAATGAGATTGATATGCATGAGAACAACCTTGATACTCAAGGTGAAGATCAGGAATTAAAAGTGCAGCTTTTGCGCAAGTATAGTGGATATCTTGGGAGCCTCAAGAAAGAGTTTTTGAAGAAGAAAAAGAATGGAAAGTTACCAAAGGAAGCTCGGCAGCAACTACTTGATTGGTGGAACAGGCATTACAAATGGCCTTACCCATCGGTAACTAAATTCTACATCTTTCATGATTTCATATATCGATCATGCTGGTTCAATGTTTCTTAGCACATGTCTTGATATAAATGTTCATAACCATATTATGCATTAGCAAGATTTTAACATATAATTTTTTTACAATATTGGAGAGGTTCTTGATCTGTTTGGAAATTTTTATATAGTTCCAAACTAAAAGTTTGTAACTGTATCCTTGGATTTGGCAATAATTTATGATTAGATCTTTGAACTAAAAAGATTTAAAATATGCTCAATTTTTAAATAATTTGTAATTAGGGTTTCTAATTTTAAGATCTTAATTATTCAAAAGTTAAGTGATTTGATTAAAAACTTAGTTTAGGCAATTAATTATTGACAAGTTTAATGATCAAATTACAGTTTTTTTCAAGTTCAAGGATACATTTAAGAGGATGAGTCCAAGCAATATGGACCTCCAAAAAAGTGGACTCTTAATTAGTATTTTTAGTAAATTTTAATATACTTTTATCATCTTTCCCTTTATATTATAAAATTCATTATTTTACTAAAATTGGCAAGGGTCCACTTTGGACTCCTTTTGGGAGGCCCATACTAGACAATTGTCTCCAAATAGTTCAAGGACTTCTAGTAATTTAACCTAATTTTTTATCTCACATATTTGAAAATAATGTATAAAATGGTATTTGGAAACAAGAGTTTATCAAATTATACACTAATAATGTACATGTCCAATCATCATATTATATATATTTGTCGCATTGGAACCACTCGATGCCAGAACTGACCCCCGAACTAGATTAGACGGTCTAGTGGTCAGATACTGGTGGTGAAAACAAAAAATAAAATAAAAAATAGTTACATATGAATTGAACAAATATGTGTAAATTTGGTTGTAATGATCTTAATAAAGTCTCATTTTATTTGACATTGGTTGAACATGTAGGAAAGTCAAAAGCAAGCACTAGCAGAATCCACGGGCCTAGATTTGAAGCAGATCAACAATTGGTTCATTAATCAAAGAAAACGTCACTGGAAACCTTCTGAGGATATGCAATTTGCTGTGATGGATGCAACAAACTACTACATGGAAAATGTCATGTGCAAACCATTTCCTATGGATGCTGCCATGCCTATGCTTCTTTAGCTTTGGCACATTCATCCTCTCATCTCATCGAAAACCCTATCTATATCTATCTATATAAGTTATAATTTAACTAGGTTGTGGAGGTACAATATATATTTATGTATGTTATGTAACTTTAATATGTAGAAAGGTGAGGATAAAAAGCACACTATCCTTGAACTACATGTATCTTTATTAGATTGAACTTGAAATCTAATTATTATATATATAAGTTAGCTACGTACTATCCTCATATTTATGAAGCATGCTCTATATTAACTTATATTAAATGGTTGAATTTTAAGCTTGCTTTATCTTCCATTTGTGAAAATGAGTTTTCCAATTCGTAGGTTATATGAAAACTTAATCTAAATTTTCAATTGTTGATGATTGATATCATTGTTTTAAAATGTTGTTGAGGCCAATGGATTGTGGACATTGTGGCTATTGTGATGTGTATTATAGTTTTTTTTGAACGTATGTGTATTATAGTTTTTTTTGAACGTATGTGTATTATAGTTGTTGCGGTGTGATTTTGTTTTATTAGTATAAAATATTACTACCTCCGTCTTTAAATATAAGGTCCTCTTTACATTTTTTTTTGTTCCTTTTTACAAGACCCTTCTCATATTTTCAAGAGCATCAATTATTTTTTTACTAACATATTCCTAATTAAAATGCATATTTTTCTACGATCTGTAATAAATACTTTAGAAAAACAATAAATTATTCTCTTTTTTGAAGGATATAATTGTAAAAACAGTATTAATTGTCAACAAATTTAATGTCTCAGTTCACTTTCTTAATCTCCGCAATTTCTCAACGGGGTCTTATAATTAGGGACAACGATAGTATAATTTATCTTATTTTATAGTAACTTATTTTCTTTTTTTTTGGTACGAACTTTCTTTTTATTAGTATAAAATATTATAATTTATCTTATTTTATAACTCACTTTCAATTTTAAATTTTAAATTTTATACATTAAATATATCCATTAAAATAATTTGTGATCACTATATATTGTCTTTGCACTCACAATGTTGTAGTCGCAAATCAACATTTCTGCAACTGCAAAATTGCGGTATTGGGGAACACTTTAATTTGTTACTCTGAATGTTAATTATTTATTTATATTTGATTACTTTAAAGTAAATTTAAAATTAATTTTCTCATGTCGGTATCTAATATAATTCTAGCTAGGGTACTAAAGATTTTTCAACTATTTTATATATTTTGTAGTCATTTTTTTCACATGCATATCTCTCAAGCTAAGTAACGTTGATAAATGCATTGTTCATGTAATAAAAGATGTTTGTATTCTTTAGGTGACATATCTATCTAATTTGAGCAAAAATAAAACAGCTCTTTATAGAACATGCAGTTTTGATGTATATTTTGGTGGTTGTGGACCTATGGTTGAACTTGTGTGTTATATTTTGGCAACGGTAAAATGTTATGGACCACATGCTTGTACAAGAAAGGTATAAATAAACAACTCAATCAATGAGGGACTATTCTTATACAGCATTTTTATGTTCTTAGTATAAAATGTTTGTAATCTTTGTGGATTCTGTTTGATTGGTTGCTCTTTGTGGTAAGGGTGACCAAGCGTGTGATTATCACATTCTATAGCTAGCTAGTGTTCCTTTGACTCATTCAATAGTATCTTATCTTACTCTTGAGATCTATGTTAAATAGTCTCATGTTAAATGAGATAAAGTATAAAAATGAGCTTATAAGTAGAAACAAACATCAATTTAGGGTTGATTTAGGGAAATAGATTAGTGATTGGTCTAATTAACAAACTTAATTGGCAATTAGTCATGTCGATTGGAATTTGGTGAGAAGCTTATAGTGCATTCAAATGGATCAACCTTTTATTATTATAATGGGTTTATGCGGAACAACTTGCTGAAGCCTCCTTATTCCCTCCCTCAAAAGGTTAAAAGAGTTGATTTAATTAGTAAAAGTAAAAAAAGGTTAACATAGTTAATTTTTGTTTGGTATTGATATTTTAAAAATGAGTTGAAATAATATGCAAGAGGACTTAGATGAGATGACACGAGTCTCTTATAGTTTAATCAAGGTTCTGAGTTCGATCCTTGGTTTGGGCATGCATCAGTGTTAAAACTTTTAGGGAGAGTTTGCCACCATTTGAGTCCCACAAGACTCGAGGAGATTAATCTCTGCAGTTGCGCGTAAATGATATCCGATTTACACAAAAAAAAAGTTGAAATAATAAAAGATACTCCGTATTATTTGAAATTGGAGTGGTATTATGCATTGTATAGAGCTAAAACTGTCAAAATGGCCCGGATTACCGGTCTGTTTATTGGCTTTGTATTTTAACATGCGTTGAGCCATAAAAATTGACGACCGTATCTATTTGGGCTGGCCCACCTTATCGATATTATTCATTGGCTGGCTTGGGCTGACCCACCGACTTTTGGACCGACTAACTAATTTTATTTTTTTAAAAAAAAATTGTTTTGTTAAGAAAAATAGAGTTAAGGGTACATTTGAGTTTTTTATGGTATAACATAACCTCTTTTTCCCTGTATATTATTCCTTGTTGAAAGAAGTGAATCCTAACTTTCATCAAAGCTTCAAGTTTGGTATCTCAAGCTTTAACGCTGCCGTTCAACAAGCTTCGACGCCGTTCAACCGCCACACTGCCTTCAAGCTTCAACACAGTCGTTCACTTGGTTTCTTTGAATCTCAGGTTTCTTTTCCTTTATTTCCTACCTTTGTTTCTTCTCTTTTTCATTTTTCTTGTTAGACCAATATCTCTCAAGTCAAAGAAATAAAATAATTGATGTCAAAACTAACCCCCGAACCAGATTAAACTGGTGGCGAAAGAAAAAAAAATGTCAATAACGAAAATTTGAATTATGTCCTTGAATAATACTAGGAACACACTATTTAACACAATCTGTTGAAATTCATGTGTTCCATAAAAATTAAAAATCTCATATAAATTTTATATCATATGAATTTTTTTTTTTGGTATAATGACTCATATGAATTTTAACCAATAAAAGAGAGTGTATTTGATACATGTGTCAGAGAGTGTGTTGCTAGCACTCCTGCTCCGTTGATGTAAGAGTTTGAGCACATAATTTTATATATAGGACATTATTTAAATATCCTTTAAAATAGTTGTAAAACAGATATTATTGTGGTTGATGAGTTGAGCGGGATTTTTTAAGAATAATTTTGGGTTGGTTATTTATTTCATATTTGTAGTATGTGACGATACACTTCTCATTGGAGATGCGAGCATTGAGAATCTTTGAACTTTGAAGATAAATATATGTTTGTTTTGAACTTTCAAGTGAATTTCTACAAGAACATTGTGATAAGGGTTGATGTAGAGGAGTCATTTATGAACAGGATTATCTTAAGCCAGCTTAGAAGTAAATTTCCTATTGAGGAAGTAGTGCCATTAGTTGGAAATTGCATTTCATCTAGACATGAAATCGAAAGTTATATTTCTCGATGCATACTCATATTATATGGATGGAGAACACTTTCTTAATTGTAAAGTCGTACGAATTCATTCAATATCTTTTCTACATGAGAATAAACGAAGTGAACCTCTTAATAGTTAACCAACACAGTATAATATAAGTTGTGGATACTTGAACTCCTTAACCATTTGGTCTGAGTAGTGCGTATAGAGAAACATTTGTTGGAATAAATCAATCCCTTAAATAAATCTCGATTATCTCGAGGAAATTAGTCTTTGTAGAATACCTTTAATTTTTTAAAGAAAAATCAATTTGTCACAATAGAACCAAACAAATATATCTGTCAACACTTAATACTACATAACAAATTATCACCCAAAAAAAGTACTAGTACTACTAATACACAGCAATAATCTGATAATCATACAAAATCAACAAACTTAAGGATTCATATTTACTTCCTCCACACATTCATAAGCCAAACAAAATTATTTCCTATGCTTCTTCCTTTCCATCAACTCCAACAATCACTTCATTTGCAACCACAAGCTCTTTCTCAACATTCTCATTACTCTCAATATTATTGTGTTGAACTTTGTACTCATGCCTCATTGCTAACACAATAAAAAGTACAAAATTCAATACTCCAAATACTGCAAGCAACCAATAGAAATAATCCAACTTACCATTGTTTAGATTACTCTTAAGCCATTTTTTCTTGCTTACTTTGTCCACAATTGAAACCAATAAGCTACTAACAAAATATCCCATTGAAAGTGTTGTTAAAAATAAACCAGTACTCATAGATTTCATTCTCTCAGGTGCTTCTCTTATGAAAAACTCTAATTGTCCAACATAAGCAAAAGCTTCTCCAGCACCAACTAGAAAAAACTGAGGTACAAGCCAAAAAGCACTTATTGTAGTGTTCTCTTTTACCGCGTTATCTCGCCTTTCTTTCTCAATAATAGCAGCAACTACCATTGCAAGAATAGAGAAAAAAAGTCCAATTCCTATCCTTTGAAGACTAGTAAGTCCTTGATTATTGTGAGTGATTCTTCTTGCTAAAGGAACAGTGATTTTCTCATTTAGAGAAGTGAAGAGGAGAATAGTGATTATGAGAAAAGCTGATAATGATCCTGCTGGAATATCAAATGATCCAACTTTTCTGTTCATGAATGTTGCTTGTTCAATTGTGAAAGTGTTCATTTGTGAATAAACTGTCCAAAAGAGTATACATGTTGACCAAATGGGAAGTAGCTTGATTACCATTTTAACCTCTTCAACTTGAGTCATTGTTGAAACTAACCATGGATTTTCTTTGTTTCCATCCTTTGAATTTGTCTCATCTAGGATTGCAGCTTTGTCTAGGGACCTGTCATACAAAAACTCATCCAATGAGGATTTATTTGTCATAAAATTTTAAGTCTAGTTAACGGATATGGATTGCATGCAGTCAACATGTTCTGTACTCTGTAGTTGTAAAATCGGTCGTACATTGAAGATGAGATGATTATGAATATAAGTTGTATAGTAAATCATATTTTAGAATTTAAAACACAAATCGTCTGATCTTCATCTAATGATCGACGTTTACCTGCAGTGACTCATCATTTTGTGACTGCAGTCAATTCAGATCTCTAATTTACGGGATTTGAATAAATATAGATTATATCTCCTATTTGATTTTCCATTTTCTATAATATGGACACCTTTTCTATAATGTGTTCCTCCAAATTATAGTAATTTTGGCCTTTGATACCTATAAAGTTTTTGTCTCTCATTTTTTATAATATGTCAACATTGGTCCATAAGAAATTCTAGTCCAAAGACTATGAAGGGATATGTCAGCAAGTACTATGGTCTTAATATCTTATGGTTCCAAACTGTTAATAATGAAACAGAGAAATAATTTTAAGATACAATAAGAGAAATATCATAAGAGAATCAGGAAAAATCAGATTATGATTCTGTGATACCAAAACATATTAAGCATCTTTTTAGCTTCCTTTAAGATATTTTGATTGTACTATCTTTTTCTAGAAATCAATCATAAAAAGACAACATATTCTGAAAAGTAATTTCACTTTGGCTAACCCCCAACAATAATAATAATGACAAATCAGTTAAAGTGATTATTAAGTTTGCAATAATTGAAGAAAAATTTAATCATGTTCAACTAATTCTACTAGTACTACTATTCTCTACTTTACAAAGAATGATGACAAATAAACCAATATATTGGACTCAAATGGGTCATGAGTTTCCCCCTAAGACGGATCGTTCGAGAGAATCTGAGTTCGATTCCTGGTGAGAACAATTATTAGCCAGAATTACTTACCTCGCGGCAGAATTCTGGATTATCCCCACGAACGAGAGAGTTAATACAAAGGAAAAAAAAGAATGATGACAAATACCTGAACTTCTCTGTATGTGGGACCTTAGCTTCAAGATAACCATTGAGTAAGCAAGGTTCTGAAGGTATAGGTAGTGTCCTCTTCTTCCAAGCCAAAAACAAAACTCTCCAAATAACAGTTAAAGGACTACCTTGTGGTTTCTTGAATCTATACAATGGTGTACCACAAAGCAAAATACCAACAGCAATCAACATTGTACCTGCTGAAATTCCATATCCCCAACCTCTTCCTATATTGTCTTGAACATAAACCAACACAACAACTGAAAATAAGGAACCAATACTTATGAAAAAGTAGAATCTGTTGAAGAAGAATATCATGTTTTTTTCTTCTTTTGGATCTGATGTGTCAAATTGATCAGATCCAAAACCTGACACATTGGATTTTATTCCTCCGCCACCTAATGCTATTGTATAAAGTGCTGCAAAGAGAAGTGATAACTGTTTTCCACTTGCTTGAATGCATTCATGGTGTTGTCTTCTTACTTCACTGCATACTGGTGGTGTCATGCTAGGAATTGTTGTAGCTAAAGTTAACAAACACACTCCCTGTAGCAACACAAAGAGTTACAAGAAAACTAAACTAGTCATAAACGGACACTTCTGATTAAAGATGTGTCTGGTGTCCGACATGTGACACAAGTACATTCAATTACTTATATTTTCTTAAGTTATTACTGATGTATACATGTCATTGCAAGTATTACATTTTGTGTACGTGTTTGTGTCTGTGTCAGCAACACTACAATTGTTTACGGCTAGAAAAGTGTTCTATGTTATGTGCATGAATTTGTGAGTACGACTTTTGCCTCGATGGTAAAAATTTGACTTTGTAACATCAAGAGAGACTTTGTAACATCAAGAGACAGAGTTCAAATATTCTCGGAGAGACAATGGTAAAAATTGTGACTAGTGCTCTTTAATGAATAATATTTGTGAATTCCACTTTCACTTGAAAAATGGTTGTGCTAATAAATAAAAAATAAAAAGGGAGAATCTAGTTGATGAATATATTCAAAGATTGAAAAAATTACCACTGTAGCTATGGTAGCAGAAATGGCAACAGTGACATATCTACCAAGTTTTGCATCAGCTAAAAATCCACCAAGAAGGCCAAGCAAGTTAAGAGTTCCCATAAAATTAGTAACTATGGTAGCAGAAGTTGCTGAATTGAGATGCAAATCTCCAACCAAGTAAGTCACTAAGTTCATAGATATTCCCATGACACATATTCTTTCAGCAAGTTCAGTACCTAGACACAAAAAAAAAATGTTATATGTTTGAGCCAAAAAAATTCAATCTTGAAAAATTCTATGGAATGAAAAGAACCTAAGATTAGTCCTGCTGCTAGCCACCCTCCGGTTTTTGTTTTGTCAACTGGACGACCTCGAAAATCGACTGCAGCAATGTCTTCCTTGCCATTTTTCTCTCCATTACTACTAACATGAACCTATGTAGAAAAATATATAAATTAAGCCTTGAACAAAGTTATAAAATTTGAACACTTGAAAAAATCTACAAGATGAGGTGAATAATGAATACCATGTTTTTTTTTTGTTGGAGAGAATAGCTAGAGATAATTTGTAGAAGAATAATAGGTAGAAATAGAAGAATTAGATTTGAAATGATATATAGATTGTTTTTTTCTATGATATACTTTGGCATATAACTATCTTCTAATAGGTCCACATGTTATGGTATGTGGCCCAAAATGCTGAATGTACAAATTTGTGTCCCTAATGTTTTGGAATTATATAAGCTATGAATGTGTGGTATGTGTTAAATGGTTATTAGTTTTTGAAAGTGAGATGACATGTATGATGTTTTCTCTTCGGGCCCCCTGTGTTTCTTTTATACCCCCAAATATTCCAATTTTGCCCTTGATAAAAACTTCGGTTCGCGGAAACCGAATTTTTTTTAGTACAAATTCAGAGTAAAATTTGGTTTTTATAAACCGAAATTTGTTTTCAAGGCAAAAAAAAACTTCGGTTTCTATAAACCGAAGTTTTTTGCAAGGGCAAAATTGGAAATTCAGGGGGTATAAAAGAAACACGGGGGGCCCGAAGAGAAAATATCGACATGTATTCCTAATTTGGATCCTAACTTGCCATCATTAAGTCATAGTCACAATGAACAAATGAAAAAAGATAAGTATAATCAAATTCTTGTTTTGTGACTCATACATTTTTGACGAGTTACTGATTTGTGATTAATGATTTGAATGAAGGTGCATGGAATGTATGGTTTGGTTTGATTTGGCTTTTTCATATGGTAGATTTAGGCTGGTTTAGTTGTCGAGTCACCAAATTTAATTAAGAATAAGAAGTTCTTATTGAAAAGCTTTGGTCTCTAAGAAATTGAAGCGTCTTGGAGTCGGATAGTTGAATTTTTTTGAAAGTATATATATATATATATATATATATATATATATATATATATATATATATATATATATATATATATATATATTTTTTTTTTCTTCATAGACGAAATAATAAACATTAATAAAATTTACATATGAAGTCTTATATTTAAATTCAAGTGAATGTGTCTAGTCTAGCATTATTAACATTGTCAAATAAGTTAGAATATATAGACAGGAAAATATATTGTTATTAACTAAAAAGATTTTGGATATGCAAAATGATGAATACTGGACAAATGACTGAGTTATATGACAACTTTTTATACATCCACTGTATTTGATAACTGATGCTTAAGACAAAAGATTACCCACGATAGCTGTTTGATATACTTTCATGACAACTTTTTATACCCCACTGTATTTGATTACTGATGCATAGGACAAAAGATTATCCATTGTACCTTGTTTGATATGTTAGTCCACTCGACAAGATAATGCAAAATTTATTGTAATGCTTTTTGTGAAATGCAATGTTTGATTTTGCACTATAGAGAGCAACAAAACAAAATTTTTAAAACTTTAAAACTATTTTATTTATTTATCATTCCAAATTATTTAACAGGCTATTTAAATAATTTAAATTTATTGATTATTATTATATATGTTCAAATATTTATAAAATTTTTTAAAAAAATTTAAAATGTTTAAAATTTACATAAAAAGAATGCATAAAAATAATATTAAATAAAAAATGCTCATTTTGAGGGATTAGAGTATCTCTGATCACAAAATGTTAAAGACCTAGTTATATGATCAAATAAATTGGTTCAATCATGCAATTCAATAATTCATCAGTCGTTGGACTTGGACCAATATCTTTATCGAGTCTGTTACCCGGTCAATTTTTAAAACATGATTCTTGATTTTATATATTTTTTTAGAAATGTGGGATATGCAAAGATGTTTTCTAAAAGTTAATAAAGTGTAGGATGCTGAACATAGTACTATAAGAGCTGCTAGGGTAAAGAAGAGTAGCTTGTATTCTTTCCGGTCAAAATGAATACATTTACTCAGTTAAGGATCCATATGGTTATAGCGGTATATTAGAATCACGGTGATTCACCGTGATTCTGACATACTCACCGTGATACTAAATATACACATAATCAATGATAGCAGTAAGTGGAAGATTAAGATTGGACAGTTAAAAATCATATTTCATGAATGAATACCGTCATTGATCACATGAAATTCAAGTTCTTACATGAAGGGGGAAGCTTGGACCCATAAGAATAAAAATGACTTTCTTTAATATGCACAAGCGAGACAAATCTTTCAGCATGCATCATTGGATCAATATATCACATCTCATTTGACTAAAAATAAAAAAAGTTGTCCATAATAAAAGATTTATCTTACTTATACACCATAGATTTACGGTGACTAAAAATTAAACGAGAGTAATTGTGAAAAATGTGTCCCACGTGCAGGATATCTTTTTTCGACAGGCTCCAACACAAGATAGGGTATAGAGACACTCACATTGGTTTCAACCCTTATAGTTAATGGTTCAGTAGCAACATGTTTCGCTGTTCTGGTGAAAATAAAAGGAAAAAAAGTTCATAACCTATATCATGCAATGTTCCAAATTTTCATTATCTTCATCACAATATTATTGTTCAATTCCGTTAGTTCTACCATCCCCATCTTCTGGGCAACACGTGACATAGGATTAACTGAATTGGTGGGGATTCTACATTAAATTAAATAAGCTCCACTTAGCTTATAAAAAAAAAAGTTCCACTTAAATTTATGTTGCTCTTATGTGACCAAAATAAATAAATGCCACCTAATATCATGTATATATAATAATACAAGTAGGCTTAAATGCAGTTTTACCCCTCCTGTTTTGAAAAATGCGGAATTTTACCCCTCCTATTTTAAAATGCGGAATTTTACCCCCTTATTTTATAATTTGTTGGATTTTGCCCCCCCACCAAAATTCTGCACAAAATCTGCTTCTGAGCCTCAAGTTCAAAGCTTCGCACAGAACTCAATTTGGATTAATAATTCACCAAACTGGTACCGAACGACCGCAATCGAGTTAGTTTTCCACAGAATCAAACTCCACTAAATTTGGAGTTACAGAGAGAGATTAATTACGGTTTTAGTGAAGGTATGTTCAAATTAATTATCGTATGAAACTACTACTGGTATTTTCGTCATGCCTCTCACCCTGTAGCTCATTTTTGAATACTATTTACATGTATGGAAAGCTAACGAAATTACCCTTGATGGCATTTCAATTTCGTCGAATTTGGAGTTACGATGCGTTCGGTAGACGATGTTGAATTTGAAGGTCACAAGTAGATTTCTGCAGAATTAGTAATTGGACAGACCTTCAATAAAACGGTAATTAATCTCTCTCTATAACTCCAAATTTAGTGGGGTTTGATTCTGTGGAAAGCTAACTCGATTACGGTCGTTTCGGTATCAGTTTTGTGAATTATTGATCCAAATTGAGTTATGTGCGAAGCTTTGAACTTGAGGCTCAGAAGCAGATTTTGTGCAGAATTTTGGTGGGGGGCAAAATCCAACAAATTATAAAATTGGGGGGGTAAAATTCCGCATTTTAAAATAGGGGGGTAAAATTCCGCATTTTTCAAAACAGGGGGGTAAAACTGGATTTAAGCCATACAAGTATTATATATGTTAATGTATGTATTGTTTTTAAAAATAAAAATAAAAATTGGTATCGAGCCCAAGGACCGACTAATATGAGAGAATCAATCTCACCGTCTATTTATAGAGGCTCTATTTAAAGTCAGAGTTTTTTTTTCTCTGTATTGCTCGGTATGGACTTTGAGAGACTTTGTTTTTAAATATCTCCATGAATTACACTTTGCATTTATAATATTGATGAATACATCAACCATCAATCAATACTTAACAAATACTCCCTCTGTGACAATATATAAGCAAAAATTAATTTTTTAGGTTCATTGCATATTTAATATATATGTCCTATAATATAGACCAAATACATTAAATATGTAATAAACCTAGAAATGTGACGTAGGGTGTATAATTTTGTAAAGTTACTATTGACTTTTTTCATATGGACCATTCAAGCTCATCATGTGGATCCAAATCCAATGCAGAGGATTGAATCTTTAGCCAAAACCATGAAAATCGTAGAAACATTTGGTTTTGAATTGAGGATGGCAGGAAAACTCAAATCCGAGAGACTCACCCGAACTCAAATTCAAGTTAACGGACGAAATTTGAGTTTACTGGGTTTGGATTCGGGTGACACCCGATATCACGGGTGTGGGTTTGGGATAACTCAAACTCACACCCGAAACCCGAACACCCACCCGAATATATGTTCAATTACCTATATTTTACATTTTCAATCGGCAGATCTTGTTTTGCTTTAATTTCCATCAATGACAATATGTTTTGCTTAAATTTACAACATATATTTTTGCTAAGTGTGATTGATAATATGTTTAAATTTTGCTTAAATTTGCAATGTGTTTTACTAACTGATTGACTTGGTAGACCTTACTTTGCTTAAATTTGCAAAGTAGTACAAAATGCGTGTGAGTTTGGGTTTGGGTTGAAAAACTCGAACCCAATGGGTGTGAGTTTTATTTTGCTACCCGAACAACATTTAGGTTTGAGTTCGGGTCGTGATTTTGGGTGTGAATTTGGGTAGTGTAAAACCCGCACCCATAGACACCCGTTGGTCACAAGCAACGCATCTTTAGGTATTCTCAGTTGAAAACAGAAGAAGCTGATTAGACCACTAGAAAACAAAAGAGTAATTTCATCTTTATTTAATTCTCTGATTTATGAGCCTAGATATGATTGTTTCAGAACAAGTATAATAAACATAGTGCAAAATTATCATAACCTTTTCTTCTCTTTAACATATTCCTATATCAGATAATGTGATATTGGAAAAATGAGTGCAAAAGTGCATAAGCTAGATACTTATTGACCTAGTAATACAATTAAAAATAAGCCAATTATAAGCTTAAAGTACTAATTCAAAAGGTTAAAATATCCTAAAACCTATAATTCAACAAAGGTGTTAAGAGGTGTCTATTTGAAAGCCAACAATGTTAAAAATTGAAACCATTACACCTTGACCTATCCAAACCATTTTTCAATTGGCAATAACGTTAAGAAGTTTCACTGAGATAGTTTGAACATGTATTTATAAATAGAGACAATTCTCATCTCATAAGTTGATTTTGTAGGGTTGAATTAGGCCCAATTCAATTCTACAAAGCAAAAACATTCTCAAACTTTTGAGAACACAAGTGTACTACTTATTCATCGTAAGTAGTAAAAGAGAATATCGTCCACAGAGATTGTCTTAATCAACAATAGCAATTCAGACTAGTCTTAGTGTACAAAGTAAAAAAGCTTGGGTGTGTTGTTCATTCTTTAGCAAAATATTTGACTTAAAGCCACGTAAATTGAATTTTAAATTGATATAAAAAAAAAAAAAGCGATCGGATCTCGGATCATCTAGATCAAGCACTTGATTGGTGAAACATGTTATCCATAATGAAATAATGAGGTAGTTTTAAGTTGAATCAACAATTTGATCATATCCAATCTCTTGTAATATGATCCTCTCCCTCTATCACAAATCGCCTAATCTCTCAGGTGAATTTGTGGTTGAGTGAGGTAGTTTCACTCTCATGATAAAATCAATCAATTAAATCAATCACACAATTGGCCAAATTATATGAAACAATAAGCATAAAGGATAATCAATTGAAACTAATTCACCATTTCATTAAAGGAAAACAAGTTTACATGATCCAATAAAGCTGACCTAGATTCACCTAAAGATCCAATCTAAGAGAATTTAGAAATCCATGGAAAGATGGAAGGAATCAATGGATGATAAAGATGAATTCATCATGGATTGCACTTGGATCTTGATTCTTCAATCGAAATCTTCTGTAGCAAGGCTTGGGACACAACTTTTCTCTCAATCTTCTGTAAAAATTTGTAACCATGTTCAAGAAAATGAGTTTTCTTTATATAGAATTCCCGCTGGCGCCACGCGCCAAGTGAAAATGATCAACATACGCCGGATGAGGCTGCGCCTCGCGCAGAAAACAAATACTCCTCAAGCCAAATCTTCAGAGCTCGGCTTCCTTCCATTCTATCTCTAAATCATGCGCCACGCGCCAGTTCCTTTGCGCCGCGTGCAGGAACATATTAGTCCACTAAAAAGACTACTAATATCACATAACTAGGCTTAGAATAACATCTAATGATGTGAAGTCATCAACAAGCAGCAGAAGATTAGTGAGAATCTGAATTTGTTACAATTAATTAACAAATGAAACTATCATTTATAAACCACTTGGACTATGTTTAGATAGAGTCAAACTATTTTCATAATAAGCCGTAAGCTGTCTTCATCGGCTATAACTATTTTAGAGAGTTTATGAAAATAAATTATAAACATTATATGTAATATGATGTTTTCATAAACTGTCTCAAGAGTACATATGATAACTTGATAATTCAATCCAAACATGTCTTTATTTCCTGTCAAAAGATGCTAGCATAAAACTCTACATATATAAATATCATTAAATTTGATCAAAAAAAAAAAAAAAATCATTAAATAAACTCTAAAACACTTATACATTGGCACTAAAATATTTACTATCAGAAACATGACTACCAGATCTAGACCGTTCAAATTCATCAGAAGGATCCCAATCCAATGTAGAAGATTGAATCTTAGACAAAACCATAAAAACCTCAGAAACATTAGGTCTTAAATTAAGATCTTTAGCAACACATCTTTTAGCAATCTCAGCCATTGAATAAGCAAGTTCCAAAGGATATTCATCTCTCAAATTTGGATCCATAAAACCTCTAAGTTTCTCTCTAACATTTTCCCCTTCAAAAACTTGCTCAAAACTTGAAGACAAAAGTTTATCATCATTAACAACTTCTCTACCAGAAAGAAGCTCAAGAATCACAACACCAAATGCAAAAACATCCATTTTTGGAGTAATTAAACCATTCTCAATATACTCAGGTGCCATATAACCTTGTGTTCCTATTACATGTCTTGTTAATTGAAACCCTTCTTCTTCTTCACCTTCATTCTCCATAACTCTTGCTAAACCAAAATTTGAAACTTTACCTCTAAAATTTCTATCTAAAAGAACATTACCACTTTTCAAATTCTTGTGAACATGTGGTGGATTAGCATAATTATGAAGATAATTAAGTGCATCAGCTACATCATGAGCAATTTGAACTCTATGAAACCAACTCAAAAACATAGAATTAGATTTCACTTTCTCAATGTGAAGCCAATCATTAAGAGATTTATTCTCAGCAAATTCATAAACAAGATAAGTGTTACCTTTGTAGACACAAAAACCAGATAATCTTATAATATTAGCATGATTAATTCTCTTCAAAATGTTTATCTCAGATGAAACATCACCTTTAAGAATCTTAACAGCAGCATCATCACCTTTAAAAGAAGCTCTATAAACAGAACCTTTAATCTTATTCTCTTCACTGAAAAAATTTGTAGCATTTTGCAATTCTTCATATTTATACTTAGTCAACGAATCAACCGCATATCGAATCCCCTCAGAAGAAAGGGACCAAGATTGAGTATTTGTTGTTGTGGAATTAAAATCTGAAATCTTTTTCGTATCAGAATCTGAAAATTTCTTAACCGTCGACGGTGGTAGCTCCGGTTGCTTTCGTCGCCGGAAACAGAGGAAAAACAGAGCAAGACCTACCAGAATCAAAACGACAACTCCAACCGCGACACCGACGATGACCCATTTCTTGGAAGAGGATGAACCACCGGAATCCGGTAGCTCCACCGTCTCCGGCGGTGAAGCTTGTTTTATGATTTTTTTCGGTGGTTCATTTTTGAGAGGGATTAAAAGTGGTGTGAAGTAGTAAATTATGGAAGTTGAAGAAAGTTCATTAGCTTCATAAACACTTTGTAGATCAGCTCCAAAAATATCAGCAATGGAAGAAACTGATTCACCTTCAGAAACCAAATATGTGAGAAGATACTTGAATCCTTCATCACTCTGTTTTTTCGTGGGACAAGCACATCTCAAAGGAACCGTAATCTTGTCACCAGGATTGAGATCTCGAACAGCATGAGAAGGATTCTGAGCAATAAGAGCTTGACAAGTTGTTAAAGCTTGGTAAGTAATATTAGCGACGGTGAAATATGTTTCACCGAGGGTTTTCAAAGTGTAGGTAGTGTTATGTTGATAGTAGTTTTTGTTACCTGAACAAGAACAGTTAACAGGAACGGTTGTGATTGTGTCTAAGGGGAATGATTGGACGGTGGGGATGTTGTTGGATTGTGAGATGAGGGAAGGTGTTGTGTTGAGGAGATTTGAAATGGAAGAGGGTGTGTTGTAATTTGGTGTTGATTTGAATGTGAGATATGATTGACATGAATTGATGCTGTTGCAAATGTTGCCTAAGGTTGAAGTGTATGTGTTATCACAATCTAGTTGTCTGTTGTTTACGTATTCTTGTTGGGAATTTGTTTTTGGGATTAAGGTGAAGGAAATTGTTGTGAGGAGGATTATGATTAGTGTTGTTAAGGTTGGATTTGAATATGATGACATGTTGAGATTGTTTTTGATATGGTTTGGTTTGGGTTCATAGGTTGAGTTGAGGTTTAATATTGGTTCATTTATTGATGTTGTTTTCTGGGTTTTGTTTTGTGTGTGGAATTCAAAGAACGCGTATTTGTTGATACCTTTGTGTTGTGTGTTAAATGGTCTTGTACCTAACATCATCTTTGGTAGTGTGCAGTCGGACAATAGTGATTACAGTGCGGTGGATTGATTATATATAAACCGTTAGATTAATATTGGATGGTCTAAAATTTAAGTTTGAATATTCTATTTATAAATAATTAAAATTTGAATATAAAATCTGGACTGTTTGATTTTGATCGGACGACCCAGATGCATTGACTGCATGCTATTAGACTCATTGAATCCAAAACCGTAGTTTATGCGTATGGGATGAGATGGGAATGTAATTATGGAAGGCGAGTAGGTCAAACACGTTGAGTTTCTTCTTCCTTGGTGGCAAGTTGCACATCAAATATCAAAATTGACTTTTACTTTGGTTGAACTTGAACCAAATTTTGGATCAAGTTTTAGTGCAGTCCCTATCCTCTACTTGGACCGGTATTAACAGAAGTAAAAGCAGCACAAAATTTAACGTTACTTTAAATCTCAATAGTTGATTTTAGATTGGACAATTCAGACTACATAATACTCCCTCCGGTCCTTTTTATAAAGAACACTTTGAAAAAATCACACAGACCAAGAAAACACATTTAACATAATTATTTTCATTTAATACTCTTATAAATTTAAATTTATTCCATGTTTACCTTTATTTAATTACTATTTATTCAACTAACTTACTTATTTTTAAATTCTCTTTCATAATAAATAAGGGCATAAGTGAAATTGAACATTTAGAACATTTGAAAATTGGTCAAAGTTTCTTATAAAAAGTACCAAATTTTTTTCCCAAAGTGTTCCTTATAATAAGGACCGGAGGGAGTATTAATAATAAACAATCTCAAATATCCACTATAGTTCAAACAGTTATGAAGAGTAACAGCGTGACATAGTCATTACTGCGTGTATGTAATCCAAATCTCTCTAGTTGTACCTCAGTCACCCACATTTGTAAAAATATAATAGATAACTAATAAGCTAATTTATATCGAATATATTTTATTTTTTTTGGTTTATAATGAGTAAGAATCGAACCCATGACCTATAACATACTACCCAAATCACCACTAGACCTAACGAATATTAAACACTATAAACAATAATAAAAAAGTTAGAAAGACCAATTATGGACACTATAATTTTAATGACCTACTTAGTAATTTATGTGTTTTGTATATGTGAGTGGGTCATTTACTCACTCCAAGCTCCATTCATGACTTAGTAGTTATTAATCTACATTTTTTTTTTTTACTAATAACTAGTATTCTTCATGATAAATGAAATTATTGAATTGTTGTAGCTTGACTTTTCATGGAATAGATAAAGGATACATCCCACTCAATTGAGGGGAACGTCACACACAAGATAAAAAATGTTGCTTGTTGTGCATGTGATTATATTAGTGTACTACCATCTACGTTTCATAACTTGTTTTTCTTTTTTTATCTGTGTGGGAAAATGAAAGCTACGTACAAACATAAAATACAACATTTGAATTGGAGTATATCAACTACAATTTGGAGTATATAAACTACAAATAAATTATTTAAAAACAGGATGGGAGATCAAATTGACAATCCAGTTCAACCTTACAACCTCACAGATAAACCAGATCACTAGTAAATTAACATAAAATAAGAGTATCAATTAAACCACGCCATATAAATATTTGAAAAGATATTTAGAAACTAATCTAGAAAAGTGACACTATGACGTGAACCAATTGTGCTTCAATGTCGTTCAATCTAATTTTATTTCAGTTTTTGTCAAGTAGTCTAGTATCCAAAAATTTTTCTCTTAAAATAAACAAATGGAATATTCGGAGTTCGAACGTCAATCCCTGCATATACAATGCAATGTCCATATCAACTAGTTAAGCTCACCGGGACAATTTTTTAAAACATTTTTTTTTTTAAATAAACATTGATGTAAAGTAACTAACTGCTCATTTTCTAACAGATTTTAAAGACAGGACAGAACAAAAACGCTAAGAAAATATATAGTATTTTATATATTTCAACTTTTCATACACAATTATTTTACATTTAAATTAATTGTGTATCGTTTCTTCATTGACCACAATAAAATATCAAGTGGAAAATGACACCCTGGTTTTGATGTCACAAGCATATCCCATGCAGCACAGTTGCCTTTCTGGAAAGAAAAATGAAATTAAAACTTTTCAATTATTTTACTGAGTTTAGGGGTTGACGGACCCGGATTACCTGTGGTTCTCATAGTTTCCCACAATAACAAATGTCAACCGTTTAATAAGATTGGACGGTTCCAATTACTTACACAATTTCACACAATAAAACAATTTAGACCGCCGATTTGAAATCGGACAGTCCAGATCTATTATAGCAGGGTGATGTAACACGTGAAATTTGTTCTCAGTGGTTGACTATATCTAGGGTTGGCAACGGGCGCCCATGAGTGCGGGTTTGACACTTACCAAACTCACACCCGAAATCATCACCCAAACCCAAACCCAAAGACTGTTTGGGTGACAAAACAACACCCACGCCCACACCCATTGGGTTCGGGTTTTTTCCACCCAAACCCAAACCCGCAGCACATTTGAAAATAATTTGCAAATTTAAGAAATTAAATTCCAACCTAGACTTTGAATTAAATTACAACTAAAATTAAGGTCTTCCAAGGAAATTCAAACATAGACTTTCAAGAAATTACAACATAGATTTTCAAGAAATTAAATTACAACTAAAATTTAAGGTCATCCAAGGAAATTGAGGGAGACTATGAGGGTAATTAGGTAATTATAAAATATTTCGGGTGGGTGTATGGGTTTCGGGTGTGGGTTTGACTGATACCAAACCCACACCCATATTTTCGGGTGTCACCCGAACCCAAACCCGAACCCAGTCAAATCAGGTTTCGCCCGTTGACTTGGGTTTGGGTTCGGGTGGGTCTCTCGGGTTTGGGTTTTTTTGTCATCCCTAACTATATCCACCATAATGATATTTTTAAGTGGCCAATTTAGTAAATTACTACCGTCTTCCATTAGAGGTATCCTCAAACCATTTACAAAATTTTCTGTTTTTTTTTTTATGTTTTGATGAGTTCAAAGATCACATCAATTTTATAATTTAATCCTTCTAAAATTCTTCCTCCGGTCTTGTACATAAGCAAAAATTCTTTTTTCAGGTTCATTGAATAACTGATATATCTAGTCAGTTATTCAATGAACCTGAAGAAAAAAACAAAAACTTTGCTTATATGAGACTAGAGGGAGTATTCAACAAAAGTTTTTTACTCGTAAGATTAAAAATTAATCAAATGAAGCAACCACCAAAAGCTACTAATTCTATAACCTAGCTTTACATGCATGATGCACCATATTAAACAGTTCAAGTATTAAACAAAATAACCAAGCAAAATGAAAAATCTACTTCAAAATGTGTGTTTGGTTTTGCATTAGGGTACTAGTATAATAAACAGTGTTTAAAAATTTCAAATTAGACTTTTTCAAAAAAAAAAATTCAAATTAGAAACCAAACACACTAAATATACATACTAGTGAAAACATTAGAATAATACTCTATATATCTTATTGGCCTATAACCACTATTAAGCTTAAATCTACAAAGGAGAAGATATTACACATGCTCCCTTTTGCTGATTTGTATTTATCTAAGTGTGTCACTCGTGCTTTCGTTTGCATCCTCCAAGTCGAAAAATTGAGACAGATGCATAAACAAGTCCTATCAATGCAAGGACCAACACTGCATCAATAAAAAATAAGAAATGACTAAAATATCCCACGAAACCAAATTATAGCATAAATTAGTGAATCGACAGAAAGAGTTTAACCGAAAGAATTCAAGTTCAATCGTCTAAGCAAGTAAGCATGAAAACTTCCTTCTTGAAAAAAATTTAGCAAATTAGAATTTGGAAGTGACTTACTGCCTATCGTGAAATAAAAGAAAATCGCCAGGCGATATCTTTTAATCCACGGCAGACTAACTTCAAGAGTGCAATGCCTCTGATTATCTCCTTTTACTCCGTCACGAGTCTCTGAATTTGATGGATGTAATTCCAATAATGGAATATTGACACCTGTAACGGCGACCCCATTCTTGTCTCGGACGTCGAATTTCACACTCACTGGATGAGAGTCCCAATCTATCTCAATGGTTCCAAAGTTTGGCTGGCCTAACAAAGTCCAACATTTGAAACTTCAAAACATGGAAATTGGAATCCAATGTAAGTACTCTTACCCAAAAATGAGGAGGTAAAATTTACCATATACACAAGATGTGTATTTGCAATTTGGTCCCCTAACTCTCATAGTAGACGGCGTTAACCATGCCACAAATCTCACTAGAGAATGTAAGAAATGCGGAAGAACCTCCTCAACAGATTGAGTAAGCCCGCTTGAGGTAATATCAAATAGTGGATAGTCCGTAGCACAGTCGTATCTTGTAATTTCGCCAAAGTGAACATCTCCGCTTATAAATAAAACTCCACCTCTCTGTAAAGAAAGGACTAACAAGATGTAAAATAAATACTGATTCACAATATTACGTCAAAAAAATAAAGCATGTCATTCACTTTAACAACAAACGCTAACACATAGAAAACAAAATGTAGAAAACGAAAGCACTGCAAGTTATTATTATTTATTACCTTACTATCTGCTATTAATTTGAAAAGGCGATCTCTTTCCTTTGGAAAACGACCCCATGATTCCATAGAGAACATCGGTTGAACAGCTGCTGATAGATTTGATATAACCTGAAATACAGCCAAAAGGCTCAAAGCTGGAATATATGCATATGTCAAAGTATACATTATGTTTGATACGCAACAAAATTTACAGACAGATTAATCTCAGCGACCTAAGTGATTGTAACAATTGATAACTAATTACCATACTTGAATAGAAGATCCAATTACTGTAAGGGCTGTTGGTGGACCATTTAGCTCGCTCTCCAACCATGACCATTGTGAATTCCCCAAAATGGTTCCATCACTTCCTATAGGATCTCTGTGGTATCTGGTATCTAAGAGAACAACCTAAGTTGGTTTCCCAAATCCACAAAAAAAATCTGATATTAGTACAATATAAGATGCATGCTTAAAAGTTTAAACATGATTTGAAAGAAACTTTGCAGCTTCATTATAGAAGAAAACAAAGTGAAAAGTCACAACATTTTAGAATGATGTAGGGGCTATTAGCCTACCACAAGACAATAACCATGACAAGATTTTATGAATTGAATGGAGAAAATGGTGTTTTTACTCGGTCAATACCTTGACATCTTTGCCCATGGGACCATATGTATACGAGGTATAGACACCAGCTTGTTTCCTCCTGAAATAAGAAGCTACAATAAGAGCATGTTTGAATTGACTTATCTTATCAACTGACATAATTGCTTGTGAGACTGTTTAGAAGAGTTTATGGAAACAACTTATGATATGTCTATAAACTGTTTTCAGCTTTTTCCATAAACTCTCCAAAATAGCTTATACATAAGCGCTTATATGATAAGCGCTTATATGATAAGCGCTTATCCTATAGGCACTTAATTAAGTTGTTTATCCAAACAGGGAGTACTAAATCTACATCTGTTGGCTATTAAAATCTATTAATGGATGAATATATGATAGACATGTAGAACTGTCTTCATCTCATACCACATGCAGCGTAACATTGTAAAACAATTAATATCCTACCTTGGGCTATCTTCTGGTTCATCCAAGAAGTCAAGAAGTAACTTTTGGTTGGTCCTTTTTCCATGAAATTCTTTTCCTGCATCGTTTAATCCATAGTCATGATCATCCCATGTACCAATAACCTATAACATTCCAATGTAAAAGTTAGGCTAAAGAAGATAAATAAAGACAGTCACCACAAAAACAACTATAAAAATGCTTAAAATGGAACACCTCAGCACTCTCTTTAACCCGAGCATAGCCAGGATTTGACTTAGCCTTCTGGTATTTAGCCTCCATTTCCTGCTCAGAGGCAGGAAGGAATCGCGGAACATTCTTCCATGGCCCAATTGTCCTTTCCCGTCCAAATATTTTAAAAGGACGTTTGTTGTCTCCGTAAATGTTATCTCCCAGCAATATAAATATTTGGGGATTGAAGTCTAACACTGCATCCCATATAGGCTGGCATAGATACACAAGACACAACATACACATATATTAACAAGGTGACACGAAAAAGGTTAAATACACCACGCAATTATAGCAATTAAAAGGCTATAGTAGTATTGTCAATCCTGAATCATGAAAAATAGCAGTTTGTTCAAATTCCGCTATGCAACAGTGCTATTGCGCTGCTATAACTGCTATTAGACAACACTTTGTACTAAATGCTAACAGTGTATCGCAGAACAATAGTGATTTGTTCATGTTCTGCTATGCTATAGCACCGATATAGCCGCTATTTAACAACACTGCCTATATAGTAACTAATATTGATCTTGCATTGGAGAGGAAGTTGTTAAGTGTAAAGCAGTAAAGAAGAGACCAATATAACATTACAAACAGAAAATGTAACATTGTTGCTAAGAAAAGCTTAGCTCCACTCATTTAACCGGTACCTATAGTTCTGTGATTTTTTTATTTTAGTTGATTAAGAAATAAAATCGTAAAATATGTACATTATGTGTGTCGAAAATGAGATCACACTACTTGTATTTATAATGGTGGTACAATAAATACATTGAATAACAATGAATAAGCACTAACCTACGAAGTTATATAATACTAGGAATACTAACAATTCATGTAAAAAAAAAAAAAAAAAACAATACTAACAATCAATCTAAGAAGTTGCTACACTTAAGGAATATCTGCAGGTTCTTAATTCTAACACACCTCTTCAAGCCAGATCATACATGTCATAAATTAAACAGAAGAGAGATACTAATGTCCTAGACCATACAGTAAAATTTACTACCAAGTACTAAAATGTAAAAATAAATCAATGTCAGGTCTTATCTCAACATGAACAATTTCAAGTGGCATAATAAGTGTCCATTGTATCACACATTAGGAATTTAATTTATTTTCTAAATAATTTTGGTTACATTTTTAGTTAAAAATAAAACAGTTTCACATGTGTTGCGTCCTTGTGAGCATAACTAAGTTGGTAGGGACATTGTTATATGTAGCGTTTGTAGTTCGAATCCCGGACACGGACGGTCCATTTATTCACCTTTAAGCCTGAAATTCTAGGCATTAGGATTAAGGCTATTTGACAAAAAAAAAAAATTGAGACATAACATTTTTACTGTATTATTGATTATTTTTTCCCCTTAGGTTGATTATAAACAACAATTATTAACTACCTAAAAAAAACAACAACAATTATCATTATTAGGATTGTAAACTGTTGGTACGAGAATTGGGACATCATGGTACAAAGACATGAAAAACGAGAAAACAAGATACATGACAAAACAGAACAGAAAAAAGTACAATACAAAAAAAAAAGAAACAGAAGAAAATTGAAACCTGAGGAGCACTTTGGTTGGAACATGATCCAAAGGCAATTCTAGAGACAAGATGTTCGCGCTTATTGTGAGTGTCGGAAGCGGTTATGGTGGTTGAAACGGTTAGTATTCCGATAAAAAGGAGAAAACACCGCCATAGCCACCGCCGATGACATTGATCGACACCCATTTGGCCAAAAATAATACTAATGGCTTTGAGTACAATTCTTTCTGAGAGATCAGAAAAAAAGGACCTTTCTTTTTTATCAGAATTTGTGACCCACAATAAAAAGTGTTAACAAATAAAATAGGAAAATTTATTTTTAATTACTGTAGCACTATCTTTTAATATAAAAAACATTATTTTGAATATAATTTTTTTGAAAAATTTAAATTATTAACATTGTTTTTACTGTACATTTTAAAATTTCTAATGTTCTGTTACATTAGGTAATTAAGTTGATAGATAAATGAGAATTTTTTTGAAAGAAATATTTTTTCTATCATTAAAAAATTATAATAATAAATATTGTTTATTAAAACCGTAAAAATATAATTTATTTTTTTTTAATTTGAATTCCTCATAGTCAATATTGATTTTTTTTTAAGAAAAAATGTAAAAATATTATAAATAAATAAGTTTCCTCGACTCGAATACCACAATTCGCATGTTAACCCGCAAATGTGTAATACCGCAAAAATTGAAAACAGTTCGCATTCTAGAATGCGAACTAGTTTACCATATAATTTTTTTTTATTTCTTTCATTTTATAAGGCGGTAATATTGACGGTGGTTCTGCAAGTGCACAGAATCGCTATCAAGTAATAAAGTGATAAGTTATTGTAAGATCCCGCAGTTTCGAGGACGAAACTATTTTAGGAGGGTAGAATGTAAGACCCCGATATTTTACACGGATTTTATTTTGGAACATTTTATCGTTGTCGAAATTAAAATATTATATTTTATAATTTATTGGGTTAGAATATTATTTTATAATATGGTCTAATGTATTTGTTTTAATTAGAAGGAAAAATAAATTACATGTATCGATAGTAAAAAAATAATATGTGGAGCATATATAATGGGTTAAGGATTTACTAGTAAGTAGTATATTTAGCTAACAAAAACTAAGAATCAATCCCTATATCTGTACTCCAACGTGAAGATAGAAACCACACAAACATATTACTTCTTGTTTAATTTTTAATATTAAAAATTGATATAGTATAGGTACACGGCTGAAGAAAATAAGATTTTATGTTTTGAAAATAAATTGTAACTTCTTTTCCCCTATTTACATGATCACAATACCACTTTCCACTATGTAGTATAATACCATTTATTTAGGAAAAAGTTAGTGGGAGGATTATCACCTATTTAAGTAACCATCGGTTCTCTCTCCCTTGTATTATTCTTTCCCTTATTGGTTCTATTACGCTTAGAAAATAGAGAGAAAATTTAGAGACGGTGAAACTATAAAATTAGAGACTTAATGGCGAAAGGAGGACGAACGGAAGGTCAACTAAGAATTAGCAAATAGGTTTTGTCACCAAGTGTGAGCTTATAGTGGAGCATGTGTTGATTAGGAGTTGCTGCTATTAAGGTTAGAGGGTCCTCCGTTGCTTGTTTATTTTAATTATACATATGCTTATGTGATCTTTATGGTGTGCGTAAATGATATATGAATTCTTGTGATGCATAGTTTATTTCCTTGTTGTTAACGTGATTTATTATGTCTTCTGATTTGGTGATTTGGGTTAACAACGGTGTCTTTGGTTGGTGATTGGGGTTATCATTGGAGAGGTCTTGTCTCTAAACCGGTGTTAGAACAAGACTGTTTTGATTAATTGCTCGGCGGAGTAATTTTTTTGGTGTGACTAACTTAGCGGTGATAGGGGGTTCATTTCCTTTTTGGTGTGGTTTGGAATAATACCCAACGGTGGGGTACCGAACCATAATACCCAACGGTGGGGTATTGTGTCCAACGGTGGGACACTGTCCAATGGTGGGACAAATTACTCTGCGGAGCGGAAATATCCGGATCATATAAGGTGCATTAGAATGACATGTAGACTAACCTTTAGGATTTGGTGAAACATTGGAGAATGTAACTATGGTGTTGTGTGGTAAGTGATTAATAACTACTTATTTTATTGTTGGTAATTTATGAGTTTTCCATATGTATATATGCATGCTTAATTGATGTTTTCCTATGTTTTGGAGCGACCCTCATGTATAAATTTGGCCAGGTTACTAATCCAGTAAATCAGAGTTGCGCAGCGAGAGCGTAGTGACGTGTAGTTGAGGCTCTGAGAATCGTGGACATTGGTGTTAACCTTGTCGAGAGAGATTCTCACAAGCGTATCAGAGTTATGACCAGCAATAGGATATGTTTTGGGTAGTAATAGGTCAAGAGTCTTGGTGTAGAATTTTTTTTTGAGTTGAAGATAAATTCAATATTTTGTAATTACTATATTCTTAATTATTAATTTCGAGAGATCTATGATTTTAATGTTTCATATTTAGTAATATAAGTTTATTTTATTCTTTTAAAAATAAAAATGTTAATTGTTTTGGTTAAAATTTTATTAATTAATGTCCCAAAAATCCGGGATGTTACAGTTATCGTTCTCCATAGAGATTGTGCCAAAGTTACTAGTTTCGCTTAAGAATAAACGTAGTTCCCTTCGCTTTGTGTATTTAAGAAGATATCTTTGCAGGTACTTTAGTAAATTGCAGGAAATAAATGCAGAAAATAAATGACTGAAAAGTAAATGTTGTGTGTGTGACCACACATGATGATTAAGTGTGGTCGGATCCCTCCCTTACTCCTGCTTGGTGGCTCAATTATTTCCCTCTATAAGGATTTAGACTCTTGAAAATAGGTTTGAAACAATATCTCTTCTTATTTCTATTACAAGCTTTTACAGAGCCTAGTTAAAGGTTATCTTATCTTTATTTAGACATCCTGATCCAGAACTCCACTTTTTCGTTTAAACTTTGGTCTCATCGCCCTGGGGACCCCTAAATTATAAGCTGAAACGTGTGCCTAAAACTAGTCACATACCCACAGGCATACTCTGCAAGGTAGAAATTATCTTTCTTTCCAATCCTATACTAAGACGGCAGATACTGAATTTAATGGTCTCATGTAGGCCTTAATATGTCATCCTTCGGCCGGGATTACTAGCTTCGTTTCCTATGCGATATCTACTAGGTCCTTAGATTTTATTCTAATGTGATCAATATTAAAATAAGTAAAACCAGACAACAAAAAAGTTTGAATAGAAATAACTAAAATTTATAAATATTATAAATACTACAACCAAACATTCGTAAGGGAGTTTCCGGACTCCACCTAACCTAAAAAAATAAATTACAAAGACAGAAAGAAAAGAACATTGTTGGCCTTGGAGTTACTTGGTCTCCTTGCCTCCTCCTTAGAGTTCTCCTAACTCTCTTGTGAATATTGAATTGTTCTCAATATTTCTGAATGAATAATTGTGAAGGAGGAAAACTCTATTTATAGTTTTACAGCTGGGTTTGAGTTTTTTCCGCGCCTCCATCGTACCCATCGTGGCCATGATGGATCCTATCGTGGTACGATGGAAGATTTATTTGGGATTTTCTGCTTATTTTTCAAGTCATCATCGTGCCACGGTGACAAGCCATCGTGCCGCGATGGTAAAAAATTTCAGTAGATTTTCTTCAATTTTATCAGTCTTCTCATCGCGCCACGCCCAGACTCATTGTGGGTACGATGGTGCGCTGCTTAATTCCATTTTTTGCCCTTTTTTGCTGTTTTTTCCACTTTTCTTGTTTCTGGTCCTTGTGTCTTCACTTTTCCCGATATTTACTTGTTTTTGGTCTTTATTTACTATAGAAACTAGGCTTAATTAATAAAATGGTCCCTTAAAGACATTTTTGGTTTCATATTGGTCCCTTAAAGAAAAAAAGGTCTAAATAGGTCCCTTAAAGAAAAAAAAGGTCCGAATAGGTCCCTTAAAGACATATCCGTTAATCAGTTTGGTCCTATTTAATTAGACATCTTTTTAGGGACCAAACTGATTAACGGAGATGTCTTTAAGGGACCTATTCGGACTTTTTTTTCTTTAAGGGACCTATTTGGACCTTTTTTTCTTTAAGGGACCAATCTAAAACCAAAAATGTCTTTAAGGGACCATTTTATTAATTAAACCTAGAAACTATTCTAATCTACTACTAAAAACGTCATAAAATTGGCTGTCATCAAATATCATGATTTAAATTGTATTAATTTTGAGAGATTACATAGAATATTTGTAACTATATCTGTATCTTTTCCATTCATAGAAAATTCAATACCTTCCTAATATGGCTTAATTAGTAAAATGGTCCCTTAAAGACATTTTTGGTTTCAGATTGGTCCCTTAAAGAAAAAAAGGTCCAAATAGGTCCCTTAAAGAAAAAAAAGTCTGAATAGGTCCCTTAAAGACATCTCCGTTAATCAGTTTGGACCCTAAAAAGAGGTCTAAATAGGACCAAACTGATTAACGGAGATGTCTTTAAGGGACCTATTCGGACTTTTTTTTCTTTAAGGGACCTATTTGGACCTTTTTTTCTTTAAGGGACCAATCTGAAACCAAAAATGTCTTTAAGGGACCATTTTACTAATTAAGCCTATATTTTAAGCAAATCATTGATCTATAGAAAATATTATACGTTTTTTCTTCTTCTGTTTCTTTTTCTCCCCACTGATCATGTCAATCTCAGTAAAACTGATGCACCAAACGAGAAGGTAAATTATATAAATAAAGGCAAATATAAATTCACATTAAATAGCAAACTGTATTTTAGTTCACATTAATTCTAGGTAGTGAACTGTGTTTTAGTTCGCACTCTAAGGGTGCGTTTGATCTGCAAAATATAAATACTGGACAGAACAGTACAGGACAGTACAAGACAGAACAACACAAGACAAACGTTTAAGGTATTGAACAAACTTTGTGTTTTATGATGTTTGGTGGACAAAAGGTTATTTTGGTATTTTAGACAACTTGTACCGAGAACAAAAAGTTGTCCCGTGGTTCTGTGGGGGACAAGAATTTCAAGTTTTGTCCTGTCCCTTGGCCCCCAGTTTGTCCAGTACCAGGAACAGTTTTAAAATCAAACACAGTACAGCAGGAGTTGTCCTGTCCAGTCCCTTATTTTTTAGCAGATCAAACGCACCCTAAGGGTGTGTTTGATTTGTTAAAGGGTAAGTACTGGACAGAACAGTACAAGACAGAACAGCACAACACATGACAGAACAGCACAGAACAAACTTTTGGGATATTGAACATTTTTTTGTCTTATACGATATTTTGTTAATAAAATGGTATTTTGCCATTTTAGACAACTTGTACTGCGGACAAAAAGTTGTGCTGTGGTTTAGTGAGGTACAAAAAATTCTGTTTTTGTCCTGTCCATTGCTTCCCAGTTTGTCCAGTTCCTGAAACAGTTTTACAATCAAACACAGTACAACTACAGTTGTCCTGTCCAGTCCCTTATTTTTAGCGAATCAAACAGACCCTAAGTAACGAGTAACAATATTTTATACTAGGGGTGCAAACAGAGTTCGCATCCTAGAATGCAAACTCTTTTTTTCATTCATTAGGGGTGCAGACGTTGAGTTTGAGCTAAAATTATTGTCACTCGCAACTTAGAGTGCGAAAATTGCTTGCATTCTAGAAAACGAGAAGGTTAGTTTGATCATTTCATGGAGTGACTGAGGTATTTCAAGGGGTGCGAAAAGTACCATTCACATAATGATTGAATATTGGGCTGAACAAGTTTGAGCTTGATATGGACCAGACTTTGGCTTATTTCCTAGTATGAAAAATTCTCAACCCACCCCGTGAATTTCTCTTTTTGCTTTGGAAAACATTTTCCAATTTTTTTTTTAGTGTAAATTTTAGTAAACACTTTGGAACATATTTTCTGAAATTTTGGAGGTGAAAAATAAACATGAGGGGTGGGTTGAGAAATTTTTCACGGAATATTGTAGAAGCTGGGTCTGACTGTTTGTGCATAAGAACACGCCTATTCACAACCAATCAATATTTAGCATATAAATAATTACTGTTTATTTATATCTATAATTAATATTGAATATTAACTATAACTATTTCTTCAAAAAAAACAAACTATAACTATTGTATATTGTAATAATAGCATTTAATATAAATGAAGGAGAGAAAAGAGTGGCCGAGAGCCAAGAGATTTTGAGGAGAGAGAAATGTAAATAACTTTGGCTTATTAATAATAGATTGCGTCATACATCAAATCTTCACTTCCAAATAAAAGATTACCGGAAGAAGGGCTCATAGCCCTCTTTGTAACAAAAAAAAAAACAAAAGATTACGGGAAGGTGCAATGTCTCAATTTATCCAAAAAGTTATCTTGCTATCTGTGTTAATGTTGTTATTGGTGCAAAATATTAATGGAGTTCGTGTGAATATTATGAACTCTTTGGAAGGTAACTTGAACTTGACCGTCCATTGCAAATCTAAAGATGATGATCTTGGAATTCATCATCTACGTCATGGTGGTAACTTTGGTTGGAAATTTGAACCTAATTTTTTTGGCGGGACACTATTCTACTGTTCCTTCGCATGGAATCATGAACGACATTATTTTGATATATACCAAAGCGATGATTACGATAAAACTGATTGTGATAATTGCAATTGGAATATATTCAAATTAGGTCCATGCAGGCATCAAGAACCAATGGATCCTATATGCTTTCCTTGGAATGAACAAAAAATAATGTAATGCATGCATAGTTTTAATTTTAATAAACGTTGTTCTCCAGAATAGAGAACTTGATGTATCGTCTTAAATCTTCTTAGTGGTATTGTTCAATTTATATTACTTTCTTTTTAATCAACCAATTTATATTACTTATTATATGGAAAAAAGAATCATATGCATGCATATCTATGAATCATATTCTTACTCTGTTCATATAAACATATAACATTTGCATAACATCTTTAATAAATCATTTGGTTTCAATTATTCGTAAAAATGCTATATTACACATATTAAGGATGATGATTAATCTCAATATTTAATTTTTTTGGGTTTTTTTTGCATTTTAGGGGTCGTTTTCTTTCGCCATTTCTGGTTTCCATTTTCATATGGAATAGAAAATTAGAATGAAAATATGTACCAAAAATAAAATGAAAATATGTTTTGTTGAATTGTTAAAAACATTTCAATGAATCCATTTTCAAATTTTTTTTTGAATTATTTTTTAATTTAACCTTGCAATTGTAAAAAAATAAATTGATCGTTACCTGGGTTCTTTTTTGTTATTGTTGTTGAAGTGAACAAATTTTGCAAATGTGTCAAGTGTATTTAGAGATTAATATTTTTTTCTTCATATTTTTACCTTTTTCATATTGGCATTGTTTGTAGATTCTCGTTATGCTGTCACAATTCATTCATGGAGGTTTGAATTATGAGTAGAACCTCATTGCCCTTTGAAGGAGGTTGAGATCATGCCATTTTCCTTATGGTTTGATTCAGAGTGTGTGGCACCAAATTGTCTTTCCCACAACCTTATAGCGGCTTTGAGGAGAACACTTCATTTATAGTGTGGTCCTCATAAATATTTAAAGTTTTGTTTTTAGTCCCCAAAAATATTTTCATCAAATAATGGTCCTTCTAAAATTTTCTGTTTCAAAAAATGGTCCTTGGTGTTAAGTGGCACGCTGATGTAGCCGTTTTTATAACAGGGCTTGATGATGTGGCATATATTGCTACTAATGAATTAAAATAATTAAATAAATCTAGAATACATATTTAATTTTTAAATAAAATTTTAAAAATAGTAAATTAAAATAAAAAGAAATTAAAACCGTAAAGATAGAAATTGTTCAATAGATTGATCACATCATCTTCTTAAACCCCAAGTCACTTTCATTTTGCACATGAAGGAACACGACATGACAGGACACGATGTATATGATTCCAAACGAATGAACTAGAACACAAAGGAAAAAGAAGAAAAATGTAACAACAAAGCCTTTCATAGCGAATTGGAGCAACAAATGCATATATGGTTTCAATGGCGACTTTTCCGTTTGAAACAGATTGTGAACGAAACGAATACCTCACATTTTCGAAGAAGCGAAAGACATGATGTAGGTCGGTCTAGGAAGAAGGTGATGGCTGGAGAAGGTTGTAACGTTTAAGGAAGAAGGTGGTGGTGGTGAGGTGAAGAGAAAACCTTTAGGGATTTGGGATCCATTTTATTTCCATTTTTAATTATTTAAATCAGAAATGCCACATGTATATTAGTCATCAAGCCCAATCATACAAAATGGCCATGTCATCGTGCCATATCAACATGCGTTAACCAAACTTAATAGCAGGAACCATTTTTTGAAACGGAAAATTTTAGGGACACCATTATTCGAAGAAACTTTTTTGGGGGACTAAAAACGAAACTTGAATATTTATGACGACCAATGATATATTTATCCCTTAGACCTATTTACTTGTGTTTCTTTGTTTTGTAATTTGAGACTTTTTACACCAATGTTTTAAACTCGAGACATTTCTTGATGAGTGGTGGAGAAACAAGTATGAATATGATCAGAGATTCAGAATATGTAAAATTAACGGGGTAGTATTTTTCTAATATTTTCCAAAGAAATTTGGAATGATATCACTTGGGTTAATTATGAGCATTCAAGTCAGTAATGAGTCGGCCTTTGCCATATATTCTTTCTCGTTTTGCATCTGTGATCTGTCTCCTCCACTCCACCGTATGCTTCAAAATGGATAGTTTAAACTACGATTTCTGGCATGGTTGGGAATTTTTTTATCGAAATTCCATGATGAATCAAATATTTTTGCTTAATTAAATTGTTTAATTTCGGATAACAAAAAAATTTCCCTTCTCAGTTATTGAGCTTAAAGAGCTTAAACTATACCCCTCACGTGAGGATTTGGAAACTACGAATAGTGTTTTGAAGGCTCTTTCAACTTTCAGTTCAGTCAAACTACGAAATTAGGTATAGTATCACTATCAACTGTGAATTAGTTCAAGTTTTGGTTCTCTTAAATATTTAGTTATGCTATAAAAAATTTGTTGTTTAGCCACGGTTAAATTGACAGTAGGTAAAAATATTGATTTGCCACAATTTAGATGTGGCTAACATAATCTACTTTTTTCCAGCACACTATTTTTTTTCATTCTCCCCTCTTCTTTCTATTGTTACTCTCATTATTCTAAGCTTCATCTTCAACACCAACACCAAAACTTCATTCTTCATTCTCGATTTCGAAACTGTTCTTCCATGGTTTTCCATAACCTTCGCTCTGGATTTCACTCACTTACTCTTTAGTCTCAATTTCACTAAATTTCCATAACCTCCGCTCTCGATTTCACCCAATTTCACTAAATTTCATCTCAATTTCGCGAAACCTTCGCTCTCGATTTCCATAACCTTCACTCTTCAACACCAAAACTTTTACTCTCGTTTTTCCCTTTCTCATTTCAGATCAGTAGTTCAATTTTTTTCTCATGCATATGAAAAAAATTCGGTTGGGGATGGAGAATTCACCTTGTATGTCTCACATGTTCTCCGATGGAGTCTCTAACGACGATGAGAACTTATACCAATATTATGGTAAAAAAAATAGATATAGCGTCACTTATACTAATACCCAAAACTTTGGATCCACAATACAATACAAGTACACTGTATGAAATCAATTATTTATTTTTCTTTCGAAAAAAATTGTATGAAGTCAATTGGATTCAAGAATGTTTGTAAATGAAATAATGGTATTATAAATGTCCGTATCAACTATTTGTTGAGAAATAATGAGATGAAACATCAAGAATGATTTGATTTTCATTCTTTCTTAAATGACTTTGATGAGAAATAATAATGTTATTAATTGTGAGAATTACATTTGGAGAAGAAAGAAGAATTAGCAGTAGCACCTAGGTCACATTTTTATTTTTATATATTTTTATGGTACAAACATTATTTATTTATAGTGGAGCAGAGAATCCAACCCATAACATCATACATATCATCCCAAACATTTTTATTTTTATATTTAATATAGATAATACCCATAATCTTTTTTTATCTAATGTTTATTTCCATAATTTGGACATCTCCAATAAATATATAGGGCATCAAATTTAAGGTACCTTAATCATCAATTTAAGTGAAGAAAATAAATATATAAGGGATCACTTGTTAATAATGTATGATATTCAAAGTGGCATCATCATTGTAGAAAAATATGTATGAGTTGCATAAATATTACTCCCTCCGGTCCATTTTATAAGGAACACTTAGGCCAAAAAATTTGGTCATTTTTATAAGAAATTTTGACCAATTTTCAAATGTTTTAAATGTTCAATTTCACTTATGCCCTTATTTATTATGAGAGAAATTTAAAAATAAGTAAGTTAGTTGAATAAAAAGTAATTAAATAAGGGTATACATGGAATAAATTTAAATTTATAAGAGTATTAAATGAAAATAACTATGTTAAATATGCTTCATTAGTCTGTGTGATTTTTTCAAAGTGTTCCTTATAAAAAGGATCGGAGGGAGTATATGGTATTGTAGAGACCAGTTGTTAGTAATGTATGATACCCAGAGTGGTATCACCATTGGAGATGCTCTTAAAGGTTTACTAGAACAATTTTTTGTAAAAACTTATTCAATTAAATAATTTTTTTTTGGTCAAGCAATTAAATAATACTTTAAATCTCTTAAAAATTTACGTTATTGAAAATCTTTAAATAATAAACAGTTTCTCCAACATATTAATTTTGATCACTGCGATTAATAATATCTAAAATGTTTTTATACATTTCTATATTTTTATGAATTTCCTAGCCTGCCTTAAAACCTCCTATAAATATATATTATTCCATTCCAAAGAAAAAATTAACCATAGGTGCAATGTCTCCGTTTATTCAGAAAATTATTTTACAATTTGTGTTAATCTTGTTATTGGTGCACAATATTCTTGGAGAGGATGTAAATGTTGTTAACTATTTAGAAGGTAATTTGGACTTAACCCTTCATTGCAAATCTAAAGACGATGATCTTGGAGTTCATCTTCTGCATCATGGTCAAAATTTTCGTTGGACTTTTACTCCTTCATTTTTTGGCAATACACTATTTTTCTGTTCTTTTACATGGAATGGTGAATTACATTGGTTTGATATATATAAAGGCAGTGATTCTCAAAGATCTGAATGTGAGAATTGCGATTGGAGAATATACAAATCAGGACCATGCAGAATGCAAGAAGTATTTGGGTCTATTTGCTTTCCATGGAATAAGTCAAAAATCATGTAATACATTTTTTTTTTAAATAAATGTTGTTCTCAAGATTTAGAAAACTATGTATTATTTTAAATCTTTGTGGAATTACTTATTCAGTGTAAAATCCAAATGACTGTGGAATAAAATTATTGCCAGAATCAAAGAAAAATAATATGTTACGAGTTGCAACCACACATGGAATTACTATGACGAACCATTCATTTAAATCATTCGGTATTTATTTAATCCTCTCATTTTTCACGACATAAAAAGTTAGAAATGATTATGTTTTTTCATCAAATTGAAGTGCCCGCAATTGATGATTAGTTAAATATATTATCTATATATCCACCTTTTAATATTAAAACATTTATTTGAGATGGTTGGTATCTCACTGGACATCTCCGGTCACCAGAAGGATCCAAGTCCATAATTCTATTGGATTGGATTTTTTTTCTTTCTTTTTTCAGTTTAATCTGGTTCGGAGATCAGTTCTGACATTAAGTAGTTTCAGTCATCTCCCCATCACAGTTGCGGGGGATCGAATCATAGTTCTTGCTATCAAATTCAGCGTCAGTCACCACTGAATCAACTAACGAATGATTGTATTTTCTTTTTACGGTATGAATTGTATACTTTAAGTATAGTCTCTTTCATCATTTTTTGATTTATTTAAATTGAGAGGTTTTAATTTTTTTATTGGGTGAAATACCCCTTGTATTTAATCTCAAGGTGTGATATATATATTCTCATTTGTACATTTTATCCATCCAATCCAATATAATACACTAATCTTTGTTGTTCAATTGTTTTTCAATTGCATTCATGTTAGTAACATTTGGAAGAAGATTTATGCTTGGTTGGGATTGCCTTACAACAATCAGGGGATAGGCCATATTCACTTTATGCAATTTGGAGCTGCAATGAAAGGTCAAGAGGGAATGAAATTTCGTCATTTAATTTGGTTGGCAACTACGTGGTGTATTTGGCGAATGAGAAATAATATCATTTTTAGAGGTGAAGGTGCAGATTTTCAGCGTCTGTTTGATCATATTAGAAATATTTCTTGGTATTGGTTCTCGGGTAGAGTAGGTCGGCTTTGTAAATATACTTTTTTTGATTGGTGTAATAACCCCTTATTATGTATGAGTAGCTTTTAAGGGTGTTTATTCTGTGAATAATAAGGGATTGAGTACCCCTTGTACTCCTTATTAATTCTATCATTTGCTTATCAAAAAAACACTAATCTTTGTTGTTCAAAAAAATAATAATTGTCCACTAATCATTTCAAAAAGTGCAGGTTTACTCTGTAACCTTCTTCGTATATATAATATATTCTCCACTATCAATATAAGGGAGGAACTAAAAGTTACAAGGGAGGAACTAAAATAAAATTTCACATTATATATATATAACTAGAACATTGACCCGTGCGGTGCACGGGTCTGATTAGCTGTAGGATATATAATGATTAAATATAAGATATGATAATTCAAATAATGTAAGGTATATGAAAGAGTTGAGTAACATTAAACGATAGTTCAACAATAATTTTGCATAAATATTCATACAAAGAAAATTATGTTATATTACGGAAGACTTCCTTATAGACCACATTCGAAGTCTTAGTCGTATCTTCACCGTCGTCATCGATTATCAATATTTTTAATCTTTTTCTAGAAGTAACTCTTGAAATTGCAACATACAACTGACCATGTGAAAACACTGGCGACAGAAGATCCCAACATGCTTTAAAGATTGGTCCTGACTCTTATTAATAGTCATCACAAAAGAAATCATTATAGGAAATTGTCTCCGTTGAAATTTAAAAGGAATTCTCACGTCAGATGGTGTCAGAAAAAATCTAGGTATGAAAACCTGATCACCAATATTACTTCCTGAAATAATTTTTCCTTCAAGAACGTTTTCCCAATCTCGTAATAATAAGTCTTGTTTCATTGCATAATCCTATTTTTTGATTCAAATTCCTTAATAGCATAACTGGAACTCCAACTTTAAGTCTCAACTTGTGATCTGGAAGTCCCGACGTAGAAATCGTGTTCAAATTTTCGGGAGTATGAACATCATCCACTGTTTGACTGTCTACATTTTGTGTGAGTGGAGTATCATAACTCAAATATGTTTTTTCTTCACCAGGAATTAAATCCAACATATAATCATTTTAGGAGCTAGTATAGCTCTATTTTGGAAATACATTATATCGTTAATGTTTAGTAAAAGTTGGGGATAGGTGCTTTCAACGATAGAAGCAAGAGGATCACCTGAATTTGTAATCAATAAATCTGATGGAATGTCAAGTTCTAAATCATCGTCGTTGTCATCTCCAATTTCTCCATCGCCAACACCCAAAACCCATTCAGAAAACAATCTTCTTTGTTCAACGTCTGCACTCGAAGCACCACCGAGAAGCCTCATGTTTTTACTCAATATTAAAACTTCACAAAAATTCCAAAGAACTGAAGAATTAATAGTAGCATGAACAACTTCTGGCCTTGTACCTTTGGGTATTACTGGTAGAACTTGTCTAAAATCTCCGCCAAAAACAACAACTTTTCCACCGAAGGGAATGTGTTTATTTTTTTCATCAACAGACTTGAGAATATATTTTAAAGTTCGATCAACAGCTTCGAAACAGTGTTTGTGCATCATTGGTGCTTCATCCCATATAATGAGCTTTGCTTTTTGTATTAATAGCGCCAAAGGGCTTTTAGGAACTATGATACATGTTGAAAACTCGTCAACATTTAGAGGAATACAAAACCTTGAATGTGTTGTTCTACCGCCAGGTATAAGCAATATGCAGCGATCCCACTTGAGGCAACTGTTAAAACTATCTCACCTTTTGAGCGTAATGCGGCTGACATGACCCTCCAGATAAATGTCTTCCCTGTATCGCCATAACCATAAAGAAAAAACACACCAGGTTTGTTTTCATTAACTCTTGTCATGATTGTGTCATATACTTTACGTTGCTCTGAAGTCATAGTTAACATCAATCTAACATGTTCCTTAGCTAATGATTGTCTGTTATAATTCAATTCGTCGTGTATTATACTATTTTGTATATCAGGAACTAATGATGTGTTTGCTCTAGGCATTGGAGGATAATCTTTTAAACTCTTCCCACAACTACGTAACATCATCTCAATATCTGCTAGTGCATATTGTATCAATTGATCACCGGTTAATATTAAATCTGTAATGTTAAAATCAAAATAATGAATGTGATTAGTGACATGACTATGGTTGTGTTTGGTTGTATTGCAAAAAAAATTGATTTAGCAGAATTGAGTTTGATAGATTTGATTTTGGTTAAAAGTGAGTTAAACAGAATTGATTTATGTTTGGATACATTAACGTCAAAATAAAGGGTATTTATAAAAAATATCAATTATTTTTCCATTTTTTTTTGACAAAATTCTTTTTCCAATTTTAAAAAACTACAATTTAATAAACTGCATAATAAATAATTTAAAAAGTGATATAAGCAAGGTTACATGAGATATTGAAATGTGAAATATATTTTTTTTTAATAGATTTCAATATTGTTGAAGGTGTTACAATTATAGTATGAGAATATATATATATATATATATATATATATATATATATATATATATATATATATATATATATATATATATATATATATATATATATATATATATAACTTTCCAAATCACACGTGATAATAACTTTCCAAATCTCACATGATAATTATTCTCTAAATTTATAATCCGGTAGAAAAAAAATCATTGATCAGGAAAGACATAAAAATATTTCGTGATGAATAATATAGTCAACAATAATTTTGATATGATATACTTTTAAAATTGATGGTGCTTATTAATTATTGCACATAATTTTAATCACAATTGGTATACTTGCCATAGTGGTTGGAAATATTACCTTGTATTGAAGGGTTGTGGGTTTGAATCCTAGTCAAGACAAAATTTTATTATTTTTTAATAAAAATTGCAAGATAAAATGGAGGGAAAACAAATACTTTTACACTGACTATGCATATCATAACCCTTAGATCAATCGTTATCATGGTCTCCAGTTTTTATAACCGCGGGTAATACTTTCTTCATCCCTCATCCCCTCCAGGGTTGTTGATTCTCTCGCCCGTGCTATCGTTGTGAACTTGCGATTTCTTTTTTTCTTCTTCGATTTTGAAATTATGCTATTATTCATGTGGCATCTTGAAACTAATGACACGATCATATCTTGTAACATGCTGAAACCACTTTCCCAACCGAAAACAAAGTGGTAAAAATTGATGGCAATGTTTTGGACAAAGATTTCTGCAAGTTGAAACCATTTGAAGCCATTTTCTTCAATCTCCAGAACTTTTTTTTTCTTCCATTTATTAGTGTTAATCCAATTGTATGAGAATTTTGACTTGGTGTCATTTAGGTTTATTACTTATTAGATGCAAAAGTGGAAATTGGAAAGCTTTCAAAAGGGCTGGGTTAATTAGATGCAGGGAGATTGATTTCCTTTTCCTTTTTTCTTTCTTTATTTCGATGAGATTGGGAGTAAATCCTTATTTAACGATTTCCAGAAAATAATGGAGAGGAGATGGAACAAGAGTGGGAGAGGAGAAGATGTTTTGCTGCAAAAGGAATAGAGGGGGGTAATTAAATCTTAGCCATGTATTATCATCCAATGGATATTAATTATCCCTCTCATCTCTCGTTATAAGACATGCTCTCACTTGAAGTACTATATATATATATATATATATATATATATATATATATATATATATATATATATATTATTGGGTCAAGATCAAATGACACTAACTTGTTTGACATCAAATGTTACACCTTTCAACAACGTTTTAACCGATATAAATTTTATAAAATCCACTGTTGGATCGAAAGTTTATATCATATAGATAATTTGTGTAAAACTCCAAACAAATCCAAAATCATTTGATATGGTATTGAGATGCATCAAAATTAACGATTTGGGTCTTTTTTTATATGTCGTTAATCCTTATGTGTCGCAATAACATATCAAATGATTTTGGATTTGTTTGAAGTTTTACACAAATGATCTATATGATATTAACTTTCAATCCAACGGCGAATTTTATAAAATTTATATCGGTTAAAACGTTATTAAGAGGTGTAATATTTGGTGTCAAACTAGTTGGTGTCATTTGATCCTGACCCATATATATATATATATATATATATATATATATATATATATATATATATATATATATATAAAGTTAGAATTCGAATCTTGGGCACTCTACATATTTACTTTAATAATAAAAAATTTAATCATTAGGCTATTTGAAAAAGTAAAAAATAAAAACCAAAAATACAAATAATCCAAAAAAATTGAATTGGATTATCGTCCATTCTTAATTTTTTTTTTCTATCAGCAAAAGAAATTTATTAAAGGCACAATCATGCACAAGAAGTACACGAAGGCCAAAGAGAAATACAAGGAGGAGCACAGCCCAAACAGAAAGGCTCCAAGAGTATTTGACATAGAACAAAAGAATTAACAACCAGATTATCTATTCTTAATGTTTAATATGTTTACTTATAATTGAAACTAAATATTTCATCAAATATATTGTCCAAATGTTATATCTTTTATGTGAGCACAATAAGAATAATTTTTTTAAACAAAGGAGAATTTGAAGAAAGAATAATTTATTAAAATATACAAAAGAAAGAATATTTTAGAACAAGATTTACAGAAGGCTTAATTTGTAAAATGGTCCTTTAAAAACATTTTTTGTTTCAAATTGGTCTCATAAAAAAAAAGTCTGAATAGATCCCTTAAAGAAAAAATGTCCGAATAAAAGACATTACCGTTAATCAGTTTGGTCCCTAAAAAATGTCCGAATAAGACCAAACTGTTTAACGAATATGTCTTTAAGGGACATATTCAGATCTTTTGTCTTTAAGGGACCAATATAAAACCAAAAATATCTTTAAAGAACAATTTTACTAATTAAGTCTTTACAGAAACAAATTTAAGTTTTTTTTCTTCATATATATAATTTATATTGAACGATTTAACTAAGATTTAAGTTAATATACATCGAGTTCTCTATATCTCGAGAACAACATTTATTAAAATAAAAAAATTGTATTTTTTTTTTACTTATTCCATGGATAGCAAACACCGGCATTGAATCTCTATTTCTGCATGGTCCTCATTTAAATGTATTCCAATTGTTGTAATCACAATTAGATCTAACGTAATTACCGCTGATGAATATATCAAAATAATGTAATTTTTCACCACTCCATTGAAAGCAACAGAAGAATAATGTAGTGCCAACTCGAAATCTATTACTAATATATTAAAATCGATTACCAACAAAATTACTAATATATTTTTATTACTATCGTCAATTGATTTTTATCTGAGATCTTTTCATATTAATTCATGATATGAAATAGTAGAATTCAGCAATATATAGTTCTTGATTTGTAGTGATTTTTGATATCTTTCTTCTGTTGATCATTCAAGGCTTCTCTTTCAAGTTTTACGCCAATTGCATCAACAGGTGGTGTGTATCCTCTTGTGACAATATCCCAAAGATCAGAATCATAGTCCTGATAGAAGCTTTCAATTATATCTTTCCAGTATTCATAACGCTTTCAATTAAATCTGATGTTAAGTACGTGTTAACATCAAAAAATTTACTATCGTCAAATTTTTGGACGCTAATTTGACGTTAAAACGCTTTTAGAGTCCAATTTTTGCCTTTTAGCGTCCGTTTTTCGCTGATGCTAAAACGTAAATTTCTTGTAGTGTTAATATTACTGTTATTAACGATAATTTTAATTTTTTAATATTTTAAAATAAACAAATAAATAATATTAAAAAAGAAAATTATCCGGTAGATGACACGAGAGGGATAACATACTAGTATGATATATATTAAATAATTTCACGAAGAAGATTTAAGACAATACATCAACTTTGAATCTTGAGAACAACATTTATTCGAACAAACAAAAATATATTTATTATATTATTTGTTTTTATTCCACGAAAAGCAAATAGGCTCTCCATGTTCCGGTTTTCTACATGGCCCTGATTTGAATATATTCCAATTGCAATCATCACAGTTAGTTTTACGATAATCACCACTTACATATATATCAAACCAATGTAATTCACCATTCCACACAAAAGAACAGTAGAATTGTGTAGTGCCAATAATTATAAATTTAGGATTAAAACTGAAACTAAAGCTACCGCCATGATGCAGAAGTTGAACTCCGAGATCATCATCTGCAGATTTACAATGAAGGGTTAAGTCAAAATTACCTTCCAAACTGTTAACAATATTCACATGAGTTTTCCCAAGAATATTATGCATTGATATCAAAATTAACACACATAATAGGATGACTTTTGGGATAAATGAAGACATTGCACCTTCGGTTGATATTTTTATTGGAAGTGAATAATATTGAATTTGTGGAGGGAAGAACATATATTTATAGAAGATTTTAAAGAAAAAAAAAATACATTAAAACCTTATATGTATAAAATGTCAAATGCATCTGGTCCAAATTTTAAACTAAAAACATTTGACACACAAAATATATCTGATTCAAAGTTTGAAGTAATTATAGTACAATTTGTTTTTTTTTTTTTTTGACTAAGTGTTTCTGTAATATATATATAAGCCAATAAGTTTGTTCTAGTGGTGAGAGATTTAAATAGTATGTTAGACGTTCTGGATTCGATCCTCAGCTCATTGTAAACAAAAAAAAAAATTAATGTCATATATAATTTTCAATTCAAATGACATCATCAAAATGCTTCAGCAATTAATATTTTATTGATTTTTATTTTGAAATTCTAATAATAGTTATTAAATAAAAGAAATATTTCAAGTCAAAAAATGTATAGATTTAAAATTATAATAATATTTATTAAATAAAAGTAATATTTAATGTAAAAAATGTTTAGATATGTAAAAACATTTTAAATATTTGTGCAAATATGCATTAGCACACATAGGATGTGATATACAAAGTACTGTGATATTTTATGAGACTTATCGGATTCAAATTAGTCATTTATATGTTGTCGGTAAGACGGAGAGAAATGTACACTTTATAAAAAAAAAATATATTAATAACATCTTTAATTTATGGCAGTCAAGAATAAAAGTAAAAAAAACAAGTTTACACAAGTCAAAAGACATTATAAAATAAATATCTGATTAGAGAGATTATCGTTAATAAAGTTTGACCAAAAAAATTGGAGAAATTATTCAAAAATATTTTCACTTTAAATTAATATCTCATATTGACAAATAATGTTTTATTTATGGTTGTAAAAAAATTATTTATTTTAAAAAAATTTTACTTTTTATTTTATTTTAAATTGTCGCAAAGTCAAAAAAGTAAACGGAGGGCTATTTCTAAATTACAAGAAATTTGACGAGTAGTGACCGACAAAATTATCACTAAAATTCAAAAATGTGTATCTAGCTCATTCTAACTAGTGACGGATCCAGAACCCTGAGTCAGGAGGTGCAAACTTTTTCGTCCTTATAAAAAAATTTCATGTTTTTCGTTCCTAAAAATTTTGTTTGGTTATATTTTTGTCCATAATAACTAATTTATGTTCATTTTAATTTTAATATTACGAACCAAAACCAAAATTCATTAATTTTATTAGAACGAAAATTATATATAACAGTAAATTAAAACATAAATTTAGTCAAAAGTAAAATAAAATATAAATATTTAAATTATAGTGAGGTAATATATATATATATATATATAGTTCAAATGTGCGATAGGTTAGGCTATGAGCTTTGTACAAAAGATGCTGATTGCTTATACAAAAAAGTGACTTCAAGTGCAAGCAAGCTTTTAAGCACACCAAGTAAGAGTACCGAAGCATCTTTATTCTCTATTGCTATATATGCATGAATAATGTCCGGTTCAAGCATGGATCTTGTGTGTGATGATGATCCTTGAGCAAAGTAAAAATTGTGAAAATTATGAAAATAACACGATAGGTGTTATTGTCAAGGACCAAAATCATATTTAAGTCTAAAAATATTTGACAATATTTGCAATTTTAGAAAAGTATTTGATTGAGTCAGAAAAAAGAAATGAAAAGAGTATTTGATTATTCACTCAACAAAATTCATTGATAATTCTATGTTGTCACCACATTTTCAAAGGAACGACTAATTTTTGTTTTCATTTTGAAAATATATATGTTTTACAAATGTTTTCAGTTGAAATGTTTGTTAAAATTCAACCAAAGTATATTTTCACTGTTGTTGTGAATTCGTCGTAAAATCACACCAATAAAAAAACTTTATGTATGGAGCAATAGAACGGTAACCAATAACAAGCGGAATAAACAATAATAATAATAATAATAATAATAATAATAAATGTGGAAAAAATTTATTTGTTAAATATTGCCTTGAAATCATGTAAAAATCAGAAAATTATGTCTTGGGAGATTCTGTATGCTCACGTCTAGGCGTGGGAGCTGGCGCCCAGGCATGAAAATCTGGGCTCAATTCTGCCTGCTCAAGCCCAGGCGTGGGAGGCTGCGCCCAGGCGTAGCGCCTGCAAGCCTATATATAGGTTGTGCATTTTCTGACTTTTTTAAGGGGATTTTAGGGTTTCTGAAGCCAACAAAAGACTAGGGTTTATAAGAGAACTTCTGTTGGGCAAACATATTAGGGTTGAGATTGATCCATCACCTTGGGAAACACTTTCATATTGAATTTCTTGGTCACGGGAAGAAATTCGGGCAAAGGGTAGAATTATGAACAAGGTCAATTCTTGTAATCTCTTTGGAGGATTTCATTGTAATCAAGTGCTTCATTTGATAGTGGAACAGAGTTGCTCTCTCCCCCAGATTAGGTCACTTTGACCAAACTGGGTAAACAATTCTATTGTGTTCTTTATTTATCGCTGTTTTATCTTTTCTTGTGATTCTTATTGTCGTTCACTTATTTGGTTGCTTTAATCGTATTTGCTCCACACATCAAGTTTTATTATTGGTGTGATTTTTAATCGAATTCACAACAACTGCCACATTCAAAATCGACAACTGGTGAAAGTAAACGCCCTAAAGTTATAAGGGAGGAATCTAAAAATATAATTCAAGTAACTAAAATAAAATTTCACATTATATGTATAGAGCTAGAATTTGAACATCACTCCACATATCTACTTTAAGAATATATAAAAAATTTAACCACTAGGCAATTTTAAAAAAAAAACCAAAAATACAAATAATCCAAAAAAATTAATTTGGATTGTCCATCATTCTTAATGTTTGATATGTTTACAGTTTACTTATAATTAAAACTAAATGATTCATCAAATATATTGTATAAATGTTATATCTTTTATGTGAGCACAATAAAAACAATTTTGTTTAACCAAAGGAGAAATTGAAGATTATCTACAACCCAAAAAATATATAAAAGAAAGAATATTTTAGAACAAGATTTATAGATGCATGTAAGTTTTTTTTTCACTAAGAAGATTTAACATAATACATCGAGTTCTCTATATCTGGAGAACAACATTTATTAAAATAAAAAATTTGTATTTTTTTTACTTATTCCATGGAAGGCAAACACGTTGCATCGGATCTCTATTTCTACATGGTCCTGATTTAAATATACTCCAATTGCAATAATCACAATCAGCTCTAGCGTAATCACCGCTGATGAATATATCAAAATAACGTAATTTTTCACCATTCCATTGAAAGGAACAGAAGAATAGTGTAGTGCCAACTGGGAATTTAGGATTAAAACTAAAACCAAAGTTACCACCATGATGCAGAAGATGAGCTCCGAGATCATCATCCTTAGATTTACAGTGAACGGTTAAGTCTAAATTGTCTTCCAAAGAGTTAACAATATTCACATGAGTTCCAAGAGTATTCTGCAACAATAATAAAGTTAACACACATAGTAAGACGGTTTTTTGGATAAATTGAGACATTGCACCTTTGGTTAATCTTTTCTTTAGAAGTGAATAATATTGGATATGTGAGGAAAGAAAAACATATATTTATAGGAGATTTTAAAAAAGAGAAATATATTTTTAAAACTTTAGATACGTAACATGTCAAATGTATCTAGTCCATAAGTTAAAATAAGTACATTTGACAAATAGATTTTGTTTTTGGTCAAGTAATAAAATACATTTATTTCAAAGTTTGAAGTAATTATAGTTCATTCTAGTAGTTCATTCTGAAATTTGGTTTTTAACATATTTTTAGTTACTCATTTATGCAATACTTTTTAAGGCGTACCTAAAAACAGAACCAAGAGCACACGTAATCAGTATAAAATTTCATTTGATGCATGAAAGTTACCAACTTTTCCCATAAAAGAGCCATTTTTCATACGTTGAATAACTTGTATATAGTGAAACATATGTTATAAAAATTAAATAAATGATTAGAAAATGAAATGAGTGACATTTGCCAATCAAAGTCAGCTAGTGGAAACAACCAATTAAGTTAGTTGCAACCGCTTATTTAAAAAAATAATAATTCTAATTAACCCTCACATAGGGTATGTGTCATATGCTGACATAACACCAATTAAATTCAGCCATATGTGTCCAAGTCAAACATAAATAATTTTTTTACCAAAAAGTAATGTTGATTACTTTAATTTTCAAACAATTATATTTTAGGTTACTACTTCTCATTAATTATATTTTAGGATACACATATTCTTATCATTTACTAAAAAAACACTTTCACAAATCCTATTCATCTTTTCGCCGGCGCTTCTTCACTTGTGATCCTTGAAGATCGCCGCTTCCTTAGGCTCTGAAATCACTTCTCCATCATCGGCCTCTTCACAATTGTCTTTCAGAATTTTGTTTCGGCTATGTTTGTTCCAGAATCGGTTCATCTAGGTAACATTGTGAATAAAAACAATTGTCTTTCAGAATTTTGTTTTGGCTACATTTGTTCCAAAATCGGTTCATCCAGGTAACATTGATTTTATTTGTTTTTGAGCGTGATAATCAAGATTGACGGAGAACGAAAGAGTGTCGCAAACAGAAAACAAATTGGCTAATTATGAATTGACTGTTGACTAGAATGAAATTAAATTGAATTTAGGGTTAGAAAGATTGGACAAATAAATATAATTATATGAAAATTAAAGTAGTCAAAATTAATTTTTGGTAAAAAAAAATTTATATTTGACTTGGACACATATATGACTGAATTTGATTGGTGTCATGTCAGCATAGAGTATATATATACCCTCAATTTATGTGAGGGTAGAAAAGTAGTAAAAAAAAACCAAGTTAGTTGCAACTGAAAAACACGTGCAAGAAATGTTAGTTGCAACCGAAAAACACGTGCAAGAAATGAGAGGGAGCATGAGAGATATAAAAGAGAGAATGCAGGTGAAGGAAAAGAGGGCATGAATGAAATGAATGAAGTTGCTCCCATTCTTTTCATTCTATCAATTTTCTTTTACTTGTATGAATTGTTCTTTCATTTGATTTTCCAATACAATGCACACATTTGAAACCCCAAACAATCAATTCAAACTCCTCTTTTCCAATGGATACTCATACACCCTCTACTTCCACCCATAATCCCTTTTGTTCCACAGTTAACAACAATAATTTGGTCATAAGCTGGATTCCCGCTACTCCTCTCCGTAAGATGGTAGCACTGGCTTCCATCGCAGCCGGCATCCAATTTGGATGGACACTGCAGCTCTCCCTGCTCACACCCTATGTGCAGCTTCTGGGAGTTCCACTCGTCGGCTATTACAGTGACCGTGCCCATTCATCTTCTTTGGCATCATTGCAGTGGCAATTACTTTTGCGGTATAATATGGTGCTCAATTTCATTTTGACTCTATTGAATATTTTCCTTACAATCCATTTAAACAAAAGATCTAATTTTATTTTGATCACTATTTTAAAAGAATATTGTTATAAATATGTAATTGATCAAATATGACTCCACATATTCTATAAATAACTAATAAATTTTTATAAACACTTGTAGGTTAATTTCAGTTTCCCGTTTGCTTTGGCATCAATTTACTCCAACGCAACAGAGGCCGGGCAAGGTTAATTTAAATGTCTCATCTTAATTTCAAGGTTTATTATTTGGCACTTATATATATATATACACACATTGCAGATTATAGTATCTTCATTGAGTGGACAATGGGATAAGTTGTTTGGTGGCAAAATGTCCTTTTTTGGCCACTCTGACACCGGACGATATGGGCCATATGGCCAATGCATCGAGGAACGGAAGTGGTTTCCATTGATCGTTGCAAAGCAAATTAATTGGTGTCGGGGCTTCTCATACGTCTGTTTCTTTCTGCTTCTGTAGCAATTCTAGAAGAGTATTGGAGTGGAAGAAACAATATTTATGTCTTCATATATTTGTTATTAGTTTCTGGTGTAGGTTCATTGGTTTCCTGGTTAATTTTGACATTATCTGCAGTTGTTTGCAGTTAGTTTTTATGTGTAGTCTTAGTGTTAATGGCTTGCTTAATTTGTTGACCAGATGCACGCGACAGGTATTGTAAGTGGCAGAGTTGCTTCAATTTGTAAAAAAACAAAAAAAAAAACTTGGATATTCATTTTAAAAATTACTCAACTTTCTCAGTTTTTACATAAAGGATTTTCAATTATTCTTCGAAAAATTTCACCGTATACCCTTTTAATCAAAAGGTACGGAAAGTATATCATAATATTTTTTGCTTGAGTTTCATTAATTAATTCAATGGTTGTTCTCAATTTTCCTTCACAACAAATATATAATTTGTAAAGCCAATGACACTTATAAAGTTATAAACATGAGTTATGGAGTAAGCGTACAGTTTTGACTTGAGGAGTGGACTGTTATTTTCTTTTAATGGCAAAGATGTAAACTATATTAATAATTTGGAATAAGCATACGAGGTCCTCACCCATAATGTAAGATAAGTACATATAGTACTCAGCCAAACCACCAAAGAGAACAAAGAAATGGGGAATAGGTCAACAAAGGCTAGAACTACACCCATCCAAACAACTATCTAGCTATACAATCCAAAGAATTAACACACCGTTCTAAAATAAGCAAGGCGAATTAATCTTCTTAAAGTTTTTAGCTAACAACCACTTCCAAATATACAGGTTGGATCTTACCAAAAATCTCCACCACATTTGCTTGTTTGCACAAAAAATTGTATCATTCCGATCATGCCAAACCTCCTAAACCACGGCATGCCACACTAAAAGAACACCTTTGAGCCCTAGCTTTCCCTTCGGACATACAATTAGAAAGCTATCGAACAAAGAGGAGATAGAAGTCGGGACCACCGAAGAGATATCAAACCACCGATGAAGTAAAAACTTTTCAAATCAAGAGGCATAACACAAAAAGATGGTTAATTTTCCGATTCAACTTCCCCGACACAACACGGGCACAAGGTATCCACGCCATTCCCGATTACCCCTCTATGCGATAAATTTGCTCTAGTGGGAAGACGGCCAAGAAGCAATTGCCAAAAAAAAACAATTACCTTTGACGGAACCCAACTTCTCCAAATTTGTGGAACAACCCCAAGAGAGTCCAAACTCAAAGATGTAGCAAAGGAATAAATGGCCATGGATGCATAACATCACACTGTTTTTGGGGCAAACAGAGAAAGGATAATATTTATGTGGAATACTTGATCCTTTGATAAGAATATTTGTGTCTGTAGATAGTAAAATATTGATGAAAGTGTTTGTTCACACCCATTCATCTTATTTGGTCTAGGTTTTAGCCAATAACAGAGATTTGGTATAGTTCGGTTTTAAAAATTAAGTTCAGTTCATTTTTTTATAAAGGTAGTTTCAATTCAGTTTAAAACCAAACCACATAACCAGTACACCGAACCTTTCTACTAGTTCGGTTTGTTTGGGAGGAACCATAGCAGATTGGTTCGATTTTACTCAATTGTTGTAACAATTTAGATCAGTTTGTTTCTCGAACTGAATCATAAATTTATTCCTATAGAAAACCGAAAAAGAAAAACATTAATTTATCTTATGAGAAACATATATATTACTTGTATTACATAAATATACTTTTACTATATTTATTTATTTAAAGGAAGCAACCAAAAGTGAATTACAATCATGTACCATTTTATTGTTTTCTATATGCAAGAATTTTGCAAAAAGACCTACTAAAGGGGCAGTATTGTATGTGCATGCCTCAGTCTGCATAAAATTCTCCCTTTTATCTTCAAAATTATCTTGCCAATCAGGTCCTCCAACTAAAGCCCCAACCAAAACATTAGGATTAGGATCCTCCTTACTATACCAATTATCATACCCTTGAGTACATCCAATAAACCCTTTATTCTCCTTATATGACATAATTGATGCACCTCTATGATGGACCCTTTTAGGGTAACTAGGCCCAAATCCTACTAAGTAGCTCATATTCATTGGATTTGAGCCCAAAATGTAATCAACTTGTGATTTAGCAAAACTTAGAATTTCATTGTGATCCACAATGCCACCATGACATGTGAGCTTTTGATTTGTATTTTTGAGAAAATCAGAATATATTGTGAGTAAAAATGATGCTGTTGAAACATGTTGCATGTTGTTCCATTGTCTAATGTATAGTAATCCAGCTGGAGTTCTTTCCACATTGCTTCCATTGATGTTTTTGTTGAGACATGAACATATATAGTACTCTGCTTTTGATTTATATTGTTCAAGTATATCACTATGTTTCTTGTGTTTTGCTTGGTTTAAAAACTGCAAAAAATGACATTGTAGTTAGATTACAAATACTTTGCAACTTTCTTGCACTAATATGAAGACGTGCAGGGTCGACAAAAGGGTAAGGCTATCAGGTTATCAAAAATATATTTTATAAACGGTTTCATATTTTACAAACTTTATCACTAAATTCGCTTTAAGCCTTCTAATATGTTAGGTCCTGAAGATACAAAATATCTAAACTTTGATTTTATGTTTAATCTATGCTCCTAACAAAATATTTATTTTCTTGGCCACAAATCATAGTTGAACTAACAGAAAAATATCGAAATATGATCACGGTCTAAATTCCAACTTCTCTCTTTCCCTAACTAACTAACTAACTAACTAACTAACTAACTAACTAACTAACCATCAAGATTTTATATATATATATAAAGGTTAATTTTGCTTCTCTCACATTTGGCTCAACCATATAAGCAACATCACTTTAATTACACATGATGGAAAGCTAAAGCACCACTAGGCAAAAGCACGTGCCCTTGTGCTTGGGTACACTTTTAATAGTTTTCATTTTGTGATACCTATAGATTATTATATACCAATATACTTTAATTCATGAATACTCCATGAGTGACATTTTAAAAATAAGAGTAAGATTTAACCAATCATTTTCATATTAGTAAAGCCAAATCTTGATAAAGTTAAATAGAAATAAGTCATCCACATGGACCGAGGAAAGTTTTTAAAGAAAAAAAGCTCACACACTCACCAAGAAAAGTTTCAAAATTCTTATAACTTAAACCAATTGATAATTGGTTAATGGTTGCATAGATGACAAGAAAGATTTTGATATATATAGTATCTTTCCATTTTTTATACAGTTAGAATTAGGATAAAATGGCAACTAAATTAAGAAAGTTTACCTGAGAAGTTATGAGTTGGAGACCAGCATATTTAACATCCCAGCTGAACTCTGTCATGGACCAACCAGTCCCACCAAAGTAATTAGCATTGTTAATTACATATTCTAAATACTCTTCTTTGTCGGTGGCTTTATATAGCCACGTGGCAGCCCACAATAATTCATCCATGTATCCACTCACCGACGCATAATAACTTTTCACTGCTCCAACACTTGCATCATATTTTCCTCTATACTTGTCTCCAAACTCAAACAACTACATAAAAACAAATATTCATTTCAATAATTAATCAACTTTATTAGTGCATCATTTTTAATAACCAAACATGTTCAATATTTTCAAACAAAAACTGCCTCAACACTTGTTGTTAATCATAGTACCTAGTCAAATCAAATCATGATTACATTGGAAAACAATACTAATATCATATGTAACCATACCACTAAAAAAAACACTAAGATTTGTGCGTATATAATTGCGTTTTGAAATTAGCACGTATAATTTATTTTTTCGATAAAAAATTGACATATACAGTTACATTTAATTACTCTACTTTTTTAAATTATAATTGAAGTCGGCGTTTTAACTTCAAAGTTATATCCAATATGTATATTCGCGCGCATTTTGTAGTTGGCGTATGTTTGGATGTGCGCCATATTTATCAAAATTATGACAAAAAACCACAACAAACACATAAATTTGATACCTTAGCGTCTCAGATATTAGGGTGGAAGTAAATGTAGACATGTGTTTTGAGATGCAGACGCTGAACCAAATAAACACTTAGTTAATAACAACTTAACAAGAGATTTAGTACCTGTTGAGCATGGTGTAAAAGTAAGTGAGAGTAATGAGGATTTGTTTTCTTAAACACAATAGAAGCTGCAGCCATAGCTGCTGATGTCTCTCCAGCAAGATCTGAACCAGGATTGTTCTCATCAATCTTAAATGCTCTTCTTGATGTTGTCATGTCTTCTGGTCTTTGCCAACAATAATGATCAGTGTCACCATCACCCACCTTAAAATAAATTAAACAACTTAATTAATTAATTTGATAACCCTCTTAATTAATTATCTCCCATAAAGCATTAAAATTAATTGAGTTACCTCTGCCCACAAAACATTAGCACTAGTATGAGCTTTGATGAAATAATCAGTGCCCCATTTGATTGCTTCCATTGTATGTTGTAATTCCCCTGCATCTTCAATTTCTTTCCAATATTCTATAGCACCCCATGAAAGCATTGTCACAGTAAATGCCATTGGCAAACCAAATTTCACATGATCACCTGCATCATAATACCCTCCAACCAAATCCACCTACAAACAACAACAAAAAAATTAAATTTTTTTCTTTACAATGGAGTTGGATCGAACTCAGACCTCATGCATGCGTACTATCTAAACTCCTCACCGGTCACTGGACCAAATCTAGTGACTTGGAAAAAATTAAATTTTTAACTTGAATTACAATACCAAAATATATAAAATGTTAATTAATGCATTTGGGTTATAAGAATTTGAGGATTAATCTAACCCCTTGTTCTAGACCATCAATGAGGGCAGAATGGTCACGCCAGGTGACACGTTGGTTGTAAGGTAATCTCCCTGAACGTTGTGCTTCAAAATAGAGGAGACTCTTTGAAAGGGCATCACTATAATCAAAAGCTTGGGTGGTGTTAGTAGTAAAAATGGTGAAAATGAAAAGGAAAAGACAACAATATTGCATAAGTAATGGGATTTTAGAAGCTCTAAAATGGTGTTTTTTTTCCATTGTTTCCAACTTCAACGTCTAGGAGTGAATGAAGGGAATGGAAAAGAAGAAAAGTGAAGGCTTAGAACACTACACTACACTAAGACTACAACATATGACATAAGATGTTTGAATTGGGTTTTAAAGGTTGAGTCCTAGTTGTGGTAGAGTCCCACAAAATGAGAAAGTGAAACTCTATTACTTTTATAGTATTAATTATGAGTTTAACTTTTAGTGTAAAATGTTCCAAATATATGGTCAATAAATGGTTTGTTTGACTTTAAAAATAATTACTCTATTTATCAATAATTAGTTGGTTTAGTGGTGACCGACTCTGAACTTAATAGGGAAGATCATGATTCGATTTCCGCAACTACGATCGGAAGGGGGCTAGAACTACTTGTCAGAACGACCCCCGAACCATATTAGACGGTCCAGTGGACCGAATATTGGTGGTGAAAAAAATTACTCTTATTTGTTTCAAAATATAAGAAAAATTGATAATTTTTTTTTAATGTATTTAGTTAAATTTTTTAACCAAATTGTTTTTTATATTTTAAGACAGAATTAAACATTTTTAATGATCCACTAATTATGCGTGATAGAGATATCGCATTATATATGTAGTGTAGAGTTTGAATCTGAGATTTTCTACTTATTCACCTTAGAGCATCTTCAATGGACATAACTTATGAAAGTCATTTTGGATAGCTTATCTCTTATTTGTTGGGTTGCGGTGTGCCACGTCACATTTATATAACCTACAATTTAGTTTTATTTCAAAGATCCGTTTGATCTGCAAAATATAAGTACGGGACAAAATAGTACATGACAGAACAACACAAGACAAATTTTAAGGTATTGATCAAATTTTGTCTGGTGCAATATTTGGTGAACAAAATGTTATTCTTGTTATTTAAACAACTTGTATATAGGACAAAATGATGTCTTGTGGTTTAGTGACAAGAATTTTAGTTTTTGTTTAGTCCCCCCAGTTTGTCGAGATCCAGAAACGATTTTAAAATCAAATACACATTATAACTAAATTTGTCATGTTCAGACGACCTTACTTGAAGAAGATCTCTTCTATAAGATCGTACTATTGTGTCCTTGATTTCTAAGGAGACATGAACATAAATTTGTCTTGTTGAGACATTTATTTTTTAGCAAATTAAAGGCATTTCAATGGTGTATATTTAAACGACGTACTACTAAAATCTCACTGTTATATACTTATATATATAAATTACTTTGAGCTCTACCAAAAAAAAAAAATTTACTTTGAGCTGAATTTGTCACTTAATATTGTAAAAGAAAATAATGAATAAATATGTACCCAAAAAAAATAATGGATAAATTTTGGGGCTCTGTTGTGAAATTTCAAGGCTTCATTGCAGCCATTAACTACATTTATTACAGGATCCGTTTTCAGTTTGACTTTTGTTAGATGTATGATCCAACATCCATGCATGTGTAGCTTCGAAGTTCCAAGTCATTTCTTTAGCTTCATGTATAAGGAATAATGTACGACTGGACAATGTTAATAGTTTGATTTCAGGATTACAGCAAAAATATAAAATTATTTGTTGGAGTCATATTGATGTGGAAATGCTCTAATCGTAGTAAACACATATCATTTTATTTTTTATTTTATATTATCTTCAGTTTTTAAAAAATAAAATAATAAATAACTGAAAAAAAAATTATGTTTCAAAGCTCACTTTTTTTTTTTATGTGTATGTTATTATCTTAAGACGGATAAGTCGATGATGTTATTAAATATAAGAAATTTTAAGTAGGACGAGGCGGGTGTAAACACACCCTGTCCCCACACGCCCCCATATTCAAAATTCGGATTTTCCCCGTACCCATCCCCATAGAGCCGTCAAAATGGGCTAGCCCGAATGGGCCGGCCCGTCAAGCCCGATTTTCTCCCGGGCTCGGACCTTGAAAATCCTAGCCCGAATTATTTCCGGGCTTTTTAGCCCGGCCTGATAAAGCCCGATTAAAATATGGGCTAGCCCGAATGGGCCACAGGTGGCCCGCAAGCCCGAAAAAATTAAAATAAAAAAAAATTAAAATTAAAAATAAATATAAATAATTTGTTTTGGATGATTTGAACTTAGTTCATAATATAAATTATAAAACACCTCCGCTACTTAAGTAGCGAATGAGTAAAAATAAGGCACCCGAGAAACTCGTAGGTAGTGGATAAGTTAAAATAGGACGCGCGAAAATTATTTATCATATTTATAATGTTGAGTTTGAGCACTAAATATAAAATAAAAAAATAAACCGGGCGGCCCGAAAAGCCCGACAACCCGTACCGGGCCAGGCTCGGGCACTAATTTTGGTAGTCCGTTTTTTATCCGGGCTTTTTAGCCCGGCCCGATAAAGCTCGAAGCCCGACCGGGCCTGCCCGAATTTGGCCGGGCCGCCCATTTTGACAGCTCTACATCCCCATACCCAGTTAGATCAGTGTTTTTCCGTTAAATTCGAAGACCGAGATGGGTGGATCTGTGTCCATTTTCCATGCTTAAATCAAATGGCTCAAAACTAATCCAACAAAAATTATAACACTAAACCTTTCGGATCAAACTAACTAAAATTGAGAACTTTGTCGATCAGACTAACTAAAGTTAGTATAATTTTTTATTTTGGCCCCCTACATACATGAACCCTAAGTCGTTGGCCCAAATCCATATGCCCAGGGTCGACCTTGATTCGGATAGGCCTCGTATCTTGGTTTCAAACTTGAAATTTCATTTATGTGTGTGAGATTCATTTAGTATTATTTAATTTACATATCTTTTAAAAAAAATTGACGAAAAAACATATCTTATAAAATTGGAAAATGCTAAAGTTGTGTATTCAATATCTTATGTTCCTCAAAAAATAAATGTTGAAGTTAGGCAGTCAAAAAATATATCTTGAAGTTATAAAAATTGTTTTTTTCACATAATTTTTTTTTTGCTCATTTCCTCTTTTGTTTTCTTAACTGGTGATTCAAAGATGCTAAGTTGTCAATGTCAAAAAAAAAAAATGCTAAGTTGTCATGTTCCTTTAAAATTTAGACTTAATTGTTGTTTTGACCCTCCAAATTTTATAATTGTGCGATTTTGGTCCCCACAAGTTTAAATTGCTTGATTTTAACCCTTAAGTTTAAATTGCTTAAATGTTGTTTTCAATTGTTCAATTTTGACCCCTAAATTTATCCGCTTTTGCATTTGCTCCTTATTGACCTTTTTGACTAAAAGTCATATGTGACATCTTAACATTAAAAAAATATTTTTAAAATAAATAAAAGTGTTTTTAAAATTTAAAATATGTTTTAATTAAAATAAAAAAATGTTTAGAAAAATATAAATATTTTTTTTAAAAAATGGTTTTTAATAAAAGGTTTAATACAATTTGTCATTTTTTCAATTTTTAAAACATCTTTTTAATTTTATTTTTTAAAAAATTTTAAAATTTTTAAAATACCACATGAGCAATTTTTAGCCAAAAAAAATCAACGAGAGGCCAGTAAATAAAAAAGAGCATAAATTTTGAGGGCCGAAATTGAGTAATTGAAACTCTGGACTAAAATCGAAATTAAAATCAAGCAATTAAAACTTGAGGCGAAAATCACCAATTATAAAACTTGGGTCACAATTATAATTGTAAAATGTTTATAACCACGGTCATTTACAAATAGATTGACTACTTGTGTTTGGTTCTGCGGCGGAGAGAATTGATTTTGGCAGAATTGATTCTGTAAAATTGATTCTGGCCAAAGTTGATTTTAAGCTGAAGTGGTTTATGTTTGGATATATTCATGAAAAAGTGAGTTGAACAAAAATTTTGAGTGTAAAAATCAATTCTAGAATCAGAAGCTACGATTTCTAGCTTCAAGTAGAATCAATTCTGGAGGCAGAATCAATTCTACTTTTGAGAAACCAAACAAATCAGAATCAATTCTACACGTTACGAATCAATTCTGGATGCTCCAGAATTGAAACCAAACATACTCTAAATTTATTAGCTTATGTCACTAGACACAAGTTTTAAGCAGATGAAAAAATAGCTCTTTATGGAAAAAGTTGGTCACTTTCTTACATCAAAAGCGATTTCCCTGCCCTTAAGAGATTACGTTTGCATGCTTTGGTGCTGGCAAAAACTAGTTTGAAAATTATTTAAAAGGAAACTAGCTGCACATGTCGTAAGTTCAGCACCTTTATATTATTTCATCATTATATAAAAAAATTGTCTTCTACAAACTCTACCTCTTTTTATCTATTGTTCAAAATTTTGGACAAAAACTAATGAAGGGCTAGCTAATGATATGGTAATGATAATAACATGATTATTAATTAGAACGTGTCTCCATATCTTTGCTTACCTTTATTTGTCGGCAGTGTAAGTACTAACCGAGAATGGATTGCCTGTAGTGACATTACCATCCAGTGAATTCACAGTCATCCATAAAAATAGGGAGAGAAAAAAAATTGAAGAAAGAGATGACTTTTGATGGTTTGGATCAACACTTGAGAGAATCCAATAAATTTCCCACCGGAGAGGATCCATTCCCGTACTAACCACAACACTAGAGGGACAAAATCTCAAACAATTTAATTGGACTTATATTTTATATATTCTTTCATCTTTGAAAAGTCTCATCTAGTTTATATATGTTTTTTTGGATTATTATGTTATGGAAATGAAGTTTATGCTCCGGTGATGATTAATCTTCGTCGTATCCGATCTCCTTGATTATTTATAAGGAGTCTAGAACTCTTACCAATTGAATCAATTATTATTAGTTTTTTTATTTTGTTATTGAAGTAGATAATATATTTATCGATACAAAATGATGATTTATTTCTTAAAAAAAATAAATAAAAAAAATTATTAAATAAAAAAAAAGAAATAATTAATAGAGCATTAGTCTTTGTCAAAAAAAGAAAATCAGAGGACTGCCTCAAAATAATTATTGGTACCAACATTTTTTTCAGCAAATGACACATATTACAAAAAGAACTACCAAGATAAAAAATATGTTAAGAAAAAAAAAAGCTACCAAGAAAATAAAACCATGATTAAATGACAACTATAATGGAAAAGGACTTCAAGTCTTCAATGGTTCTGTTTTCAACTCTGCGTTAATACCACTTCCATAATTTAAATATTGATGTATTCAATATTAATAAATAATGTAACCATAAATAAGTACTTTAGCTTTCACCATGATAAATTGATAATTAATCTTACCAGCACAATTACTTGTGAAGGAATTATGTAATAGTGAGTGTGAGAGCTGTTATCTATATCTATATCTATAACAATATATAAAGGGGATAAGGGAGTTTGGGCTGGATTTTTTTTGGTCCATTTTGCCCTTAACTTCCTTTATGGTTTTTTAATTATTCCATAATTGTCCTTAACTTCCTCTTTTTTTTTTATGGTTTTTTCATCTATATCTATTCTATACTATAACATATAAAAAGAATACATGAATTTTGGGGTAGAATTTTCATAATACCAACATTACCCTTGCTTTTTTTTTAGTAGCAAAAAAAATCTTTTATTAACAAACTCAGCTAACATAAGGCGTATCTTTTTTTTGGGTACATAAGTTAGACACAGGCGGAACGCGCCTACCTGGCCCGCTAGTGATAATAACATCAATTCTATCGCATCTCAACTACGTATAACGGTATAAGACAATTGTCAAAAAAAAAAAAAAACTACGTATAAGACAAGGGCCTTATGATATGGAGTGTCTTTTTATGAACATATAAATGTGCTTAGATTTTTACGTTTAGAATTTTAAAATCATTAGTGAAGACAAATTATATTTCTATAAGAGACAAAAAAAAAATTTTTACGAAAAAATGCTTATAACATACTATCATTGATTAAAATGTGTTCAATACAATTTGGTATATCAAACAAAATTTGGACACTAACTAAAGATGGGGCCGCGGTAGCAAAATTATTTTTATTAACTTATGATTTGAGTTATTTGAAATAGAAACCATTATTTTATTTTTTCTATTAAAATCTATACGTCACTCACTCCAAAATAGATGGTTTATAAACATATGTACAATTAGACCATGGATCACAATTGCATATAGTAAAAGCATGCATTGTTGTAGTTGAATTTGAATTCTTTAAAGTCAGAAATTTCACAATTAAGCATTTGAGAGATCAATAATTGTTCGATTAAGATTGGAAGACATGGTGAACAACCGCCAAGATTCTTTTTTTTGGGTACATTCGCCAAGATTCTTATTGCGCTAATTAATGCATAGAATTATATCGTTGAGCATAGGGGGAGTTCGGGTCCATTGCAGTCATGCAATTTAGGACGCCTGATCGTCACATTCTAATGAAATTTACAAATTAGGATAAAATTCATAGATTGAGATCAAGAGTCACAATTGCAATATATATATAGACAATTAAATTTTATGTATTTTTTTTGACAAAAATTAAATTTTATGTATCTTTTTTGACAAAAGTTAAATTTTATGTATATATGTTTACACTAGTTATTTCTAGTTATATATTATTTGTATGTCCATTTTATTTATGATGGGTACGTAACAATTCAATCTTATGTAACCATTCTTGGAGTAAGTTGATGGCCTCATATATAAAAATGTCACACATTATTATGCAAAGGGATGGACAATCAAATAGTATATAATGATTTGTACTATTATTTATACTCTTTTGATTTGAGTATTGCTTACTATTTAAACACAAAACGATCTTGCTAACGATGTTCCCGAATCTTTAAGCATTTTAAATAGTAATTTTTTGAATAAAATAGCTATCAGAGTGTCTCCACACAGCAACTAGGTTGACACGCATATACTAAGATTGAAAAATATTAAACAATAAAAACTGCGAACTGACCATATTGGAATAAGGTTGTGTTGTATCCGTATTAGCTAAATTTGTGTTTGAATAACATTTTTCTTTTGATTTATATACAGCCATAGTCAAATTTGTATCATATTGATCAGCAACTTAATATTAGAAGAACAATTGTTCAAAAAAATATTAGAAGAACAATGCTAATATGCTATACTCAATAATAAATCACCGACTAATATTTATGTATAACTCCCACAACAGTTCATATTTAGGTGTCTGTCCCGCAATTATTTTTTAGTTATACCCACCAACCTATTCAAAATTAAATTCAGTGTCTTTCGTGTGGACCAATTTACAATTATGTCCCAATTCCTCATTGTCACCTTATAGAACAATCTTTTTTTTTTTTTTTTGACTAAACCTTATAGAACAATCTTAAAATCCTAATCTTCAGTTATAGGTACGGATTTTCAGTTATCAACTAATAATTATAAGCTTAGGTTTCATAATTTCATTCTTTATGTTTATAATTTGACGGTGAGGAAATTAATTTATTTTGAATTGGGCCATACGTAGGACAGTGCCTTTAAATGGGGTGGTATATACCTTGAAAATAATTTGAGTGACTTATACAACTTTAGAAGTTTTGGGAGATTTCTGTATCACAAATTTAAAGTTAGCATATATATGTAGGCCAATATATAAAATTAGATATCATTACATGCATGTGGTCCAAAACAAAATCTTTGGCCAAAAAATAAATAATTCGTTTCTGAGATTCCATATTTTAATTTGGGTTGAAATATTTATATTGGTCTCAAGTTATAAAATCTTTCTATGCAAAAAAATATTATGGAAAATTAATTTTATTATTCTACTAAAAAGAATATTAATTTTATCATGATGCACTGAAAATGGTTTACTATGTGAATTCCACCAACCACTACTTGTTTAGTGTGAAGGCTCAAGATTTAATGTATATTTATGAAGTCTAGATAGTAGATACTCTAAATTGTGTACGTACAAAGTATTCTGCACGTGTATAATTTGTTAAATATTTGTAAATTTCACTTATGTAAATATTTGTATCACACTTGTTTTATTTTATTTTTTACAAATAATGTTATTAGTATAGTTAAATTTTGCTGAAAGTGAGAATTGAATCCGTAAACATTTTCATTTCAACTTCTTAATACATTCACCATCAACAAAAGCATAACATCACCATTTTTTTAGTTCAAAAATATGATAGGGACCAAAATCTATGAAATGATATTTTTCTATATGCACCTCCTTTCATTTTTAGCCCATCCCTTTCGACATATGGGCCTGGATTCAAAAAAATGTATCCAACTCTTATGTCGCTCCCTTACACTACTTTTCAGACGTATTTTGCTGGAATGTGTGAAAATTTCTAAGAGCACCTCCAGCGGAGGTAACTTTGTGATTGTCCCAGGGCCTGCCATTTGAGTGTGCAAGGTGAGCCACCGTGTAGGGCCTCAAATATTTAGGGATCTTTAATTATTTATACCGGTCTATTAAAAAATTTATATATGTAAAAAAAATTAATGACTTCATTACTACTTATTTTATTACTAAAAAAAAAATTAATAGACACTCTTAATTTTATAAGTAACTTCTTTTAAAAAAAAATATAAGCAACTTGCGGTTGATTGTAAAAAAAGAAGCAACATTACAAGAAAATTTTTTTCCGATGAAAATGTAAAGTGCATAATAATATTATATTGAAGATGTATTTTATTGTTAATGATTACAACATGTTGTTTTTAGATGTTATTTAACATTATGACTATTTTTTATGTTATTTACAATTTAAATAGAGAATGACGTTTTAAAAAATTCTATTTTTATTAAAGATCCATTTTTAATTTTCAAACGGGACATCGAAATACTCGGGACCAGCCCTGCATGTAACTGAAATTCATTACTATTTACTATTAGAGATAAAGGTGAGCGGTGAATACTACGGTACACATATTATGTGGATAGAAGAATTCATCAAGGTTGGTGTTTACTTCTCATAACCGCTTTCTTTTGGTCATGGAAATATGGACAAGGATTGAGATTATTCATTTGAATTTACAAGGAAAACAGTGATATGAGTTTAGGTTTAATATCTCAATTTATGATTTTAGGTTTAATATCTCTTATTGTGTAAAATTTGTTATTGTTATGATTAAGGGGAATTTAAGATATGTTTGGATTGACTTATTTTTGAGATTATGTGAAAACTTATGAATTAATATAAAAATTTATTTATTTGCATAAGTTATTTTCATAAGCATAAAAATAAGTCAAATTCAAACTAGCCCTTAGCTTGGTGAGGATTTGTTCTCTTGTAAAGATAAATAATTATAATTTTTTTTACCATTAGTATTCAGTCCATTGGACCACACGCCTAATATGGTTCGAAGATTAATTTTACCTTCAAGTAATTTCAGTCACCTCCCGATCACAATTGCGAGGATCGAACCATGTTCCTTCCCGATAATATAAGATGAGATCAAACTCCAAATAGTGACGCGCATTGCTTTGCTAGTTGCTAGTTGCTAGTTGCTAGTTGCTAGTTGCTAGTTACATTACATCAAGAGACAGTTCCCTTTCATGCGAATATATATCTCCTCTTCTAGGCTTCAATGCTATGCATGCCATAGGTTCAGTTTTCAGTTGACTTTTTTCTTCAATTTTTTATTCTATTAATATACAGTACTAGTACAGTACTTTTCTACTCTTCGTCTACGTCATTTTCACTAGCATTAATGCTACATTCGTTTTTTTTCAGCTTCATTGACTTGACACCAAATTCACGCGCAAATTTAAGGGGTAGATTTGTAAACCTCGTACGTTTTTTTTTTATTTGATAAGCAAAATTGTATTAATAAGGAGTATAAGGAGTACTCAATCCTTACAATACAAAATGAAGTTATAAAACTTCAAATCAAATACTTTGTAAACAACATAAAGGGTTACCTCGTACGTTTTTATTGAAAAGAGAACTGTACATTTTTTTTTCCAAATCTAAAAAAATAATTACACAAAATCATCAAGGAATAATAATATAAAAAAATCTTAAAAAATACAAAGTCATGATCTAAAGAGCATCCTATTATGGATTGTCTGTTATTCACACGGAGATTATGACATTGATAATTGTTATGGAAATTGCACATAAAAAGCATTGGAACTTCCTTTGGCTCGAAAGTGTTCCAAAGGTTGCCCTCCATGCTTTTGATAATATTAATATTGTGTCATGGAACTTGCGTAATCGATAGTTAAATTGTTTGGCTTTTGGACTTACTTTTCAATGGTCTCACATTTATCGTGATGATAATTTGTGTGTTAATAAAATTGTTAACCTTAGACATGCTTATGAGACTATGGAGTGGAGGGAGTCGTTACCACATTTGCTTTGTTCGGGCAACTAGGCATGGTTTATGCCATGCCTAGTTTGGGCTCATCATATGCTTACTGTGGGATTAGACGTTGATACATGTGCCTACTTCACCGACTTATGTGGGATAAGCTTGGAATCCCTCAATATCACACTATTTAATTCCTTTTTAGTATACTCTTTTGGGGTAAGACATATATAATCCCTCATTTGACAAATATTCTTCACCAATGTTTTACCAGACATATTTCTTAACAAAGATATGTCTTAATAATCTGAGCAACCACAATAGAATCAACATTCACCTCAACTACATCAAGCCTACGAAGCATGTGTATTTCTAAAATGGTTAAGTACCTGTCCGGATACGTATCGGATACGTGTGCGGTACTCGTATGGTACACACCAATCCGTATCCATTTTTATTTGGTTGATTTGGGATGGTTGATACAACAAAAATCTGTCGACGGTTGAAAAATCTCTTAAAATATTTTGATTTTTTATTATATTTCAATCATCTGTCTCAATTTTGATGAAAATAGTAGAGAAGGTGGATAAAAAAAAATAAATCTCTAAAGCATAATGATAGTAATTTACTTAAAAATAATTTTTATAATTTTATATTAACGTACCAATATCTTAAATCTTCTAAAAATAACGCATTCTATATGATTATCAGTAGGGGTGTGCAGAATTCTTCGACCCGCCCGCAAACCGAACAACCCGTGTAAGATACTAGTGTTGCGGGCGGTTTTAAATGGGTCTCGGGTGCCCATATGTGAAAGAACAGTTTTAAATGAGTCTGGGCGGGCGGGCTCGGTTTCAAAAAATATCACTCAGTGATACCCACACCCGACCGCATAGTATAAATATGAGTAATAATATTTATTGTTTATATTTATCAGAAAAAGTAAGTCTCTGATGTGACTACACGCTGAACACACTTATGACTTTTTTGACTAACTATATTGATAGTATTTAAATATTACTACGAGTAATATTTATGAAAAAACCTATAATTTTAGAGTCCAAAGAGCAGGCCTAGATCTAGAGTTCTGCTGCATCACTTTATACTTGTTGTGACTTTACCATATGTTTTAGACTTGACCATATATTATTAATATATTTATTACATTCATTTACACTAGAAGAAAATTAAATGATAGAGAAGTCTCTAGTCTCTACCTCCTCTTGTTGTTCTTCTCACAGTCAACAAACCACAATGGATCTCTCTTGAGTTTGGTTTTGCCTCTTTCACAGTTGAAGATAATTGCAGCAGTTTGTTCTAATTTCAAAATCCTCTCACTGCAACTTTGTCTATTGTTGATAATAATATCTCTCTCTCTCTCTCTCTCTCTCTCTCTCTCTCTCTCTCTCTCTCTCTCGTTCTCTCTCTCTATATATATATGGTGGTGGAACTGTTTTTAGAGGAGGGGAGTCTATTGTTGAAAACAATATGATTCATTGTTGAGAATAATTAACATATTCAACTTCCAATTCTTGCCTTCACTTCTCTATATTTTTTTTTTGTTTGTTTGTAGTTGCACCCGAGTAAACCGATCCGAACAAACTGTCACCCGCAAAACCCATAAACCGTCAAAACCGAGCTCACATGCGGTCGAGTTTGGGCCTTAAATTGATGTCTTCGGTTTCATCTGGTATGGCCATTCTCGGCCCGAACCCGCCCATAACCGCCCGTTGCACACCCCTAATTATCAGTATCGGGTACCGATACCGTACCCGGACAACCTTTCATAGTATATTTTTATAATTTAATTTATATACACTGTCAGTGTAAAGTTATGTTACACATGCGTCTAATAATATACCAACACATCTTATATTATTTTTAAAAACACATGATGTGTCACGTTCATTAAATGACATGATACTAGATGCGTGTGTAACAATACACAACAATTAAACTCTTTTTTTAACCCTTTCAAAACTCTCCCCAACTTGGTGACATTTTTTTGAAGTTAATTACACAGCATTTCAAAATAATTTTTATTATATATAATAATTTCCGAAAAAGTAACTTAGGACACTTTTAGTATTTTTTTAAATAAAAAAACTTTATTATCAGTCATATCGTATTACTAAAACTAATTAAAATATACTCAGGAAAATATTATTTGACCAATATATATTATATTTTTACAAACATATTATTATTATTATTATTATTATTATTATTATTATTATGGCTTAGATAAAATGACACCAAGGTATCAAACTAAAAAATATGATACATCCGATAATCTTTTGCTGGATAATCGTTTTACAAAATTGACCGTTTGATTGAAATACCCTATATTGTAACATAGACATGTCTATAAAATATGACATTAACTTTTTCAAAAATAAAATATGACATTAACCAGAAATCATTTGATATACTTTCATAAAATGAGTTAATCTTGATGTATCTCATTGACGTTCAAATGATTTTCGATTAATGTCATATTTTTTATACATGATCTATGCTATAGTACTTTTCAATCAAACGATCAATTTTATAATACAATTATCCGGTAAAAAATTATTAGAGCAAAAATTTAATACCTAATGACTAGAAATTTCATTTTTAATATAAATAAATGAATGTAACTCCCCACCTTAACTAAGTTAAACTCCCACCTTTAATGCCTAACTAAGTTAAACTCAAAAAATTATTATTATTATTTTTTTTTTAAAAGCTAAATTAGTCCACTCTCAGGTCCCAAGATAATACCATCGGACCAACCCAGAGCAACCCAGACCAACTCTCATGTCCCAAGCTAAATTATTATTATTATTATTATTATTATTAAATCCCCTAATTTTGGTTTTTAATATTGATACACTTTATTCGTATCAGTACTTTACTTTGTTCTTGTGAGTACTTTTTTCCTCTTTCTACATGCTTTCTTCTTCTTCTGCCTCTGGTTTCTGAAGTCATCATTTTCCATAATAAGCTACTACAATGGCAGACATTACCCATTTTCCTATGGAACAGCTTCAAGACCTTGACTACTGCTTAGACTCTAATCCTTCATGGGGTACTCTCTCTCTCTCTCACTCACATTTGTGTCATGTTCTTTTCAAGTTGCATTTTTTTCTTCTCTATTCCATTTCTGACCAAAAAAAAGTTTGAAGCTTTTTAAATAGTATTTGACTTTGAGTTCATTGTGATTTGTGGGGTAGATGGATTGCAGAAATTAATATAAAGTTCTTTACTTTTTCTTGTTTTGGAACTATTTCACATGTTGGGTTGGTTTTCATCTGAATGCATTGCCCCAGAAGTTTGAGATTAAGCTATTATTTTGGTTCTAATGATGATAAGGATAAAAAGTTGAGATTTTTATGTTATTTTAATTTTGGGGTTGAACTTTTGAAATTTTCTGTTGCTGTATTTTAGCTTTTTCTCCTACTTTGTTGCTTCTGTTTGTTGGTTGAGTTTGTTTTTTATTTGAAGAAATAATATAAAATGTGTAAAACATAAAACATTCTGGTTTATTTAAAATTTAAGTAGTGTATTGTATGTTGGACTTCTCAGATTTTTCTTGATCAATTCAACTTGTCCTTTAGCACTATGAAACATTAATTTATGAATTATGACATTATATTATACAGTTATCTACCATTTTTACCCTTTCCCTGAGATTGTGTAATGTGGAATAGCACTTCTCATTCTAACATGGCTAAATGAAAAGAAAAAAAAAATTAATAATGGAAAATGGAAATTAATTTTTTTTAACAAAGAAAATGGAACTTAATTAAGTAGTGACTAAAGTCATTTTACATGTCCTGACCAAAAAAAAAAAAAGTCATTTTACATGTTTTTTTCAAGATTAATTCCTCGAGTGGTGGCAAACTCTCCGTAAGAGTTTTAACTTTTAACACGGTTGTATGTTAAAGCTAGGGATCAAACACAGAACATTAATTAAGTTAGAAGAGACCCGCATCATCTCATTTAAGCACTCTTGGGTCATTTTACATGTTAAAAAACATAGAGGGACGTGTGATTTGATTTGAGTAATTTTGACTTTTTAATTGGTATAATTTCATTGGGCTTGATTTCTTAACATAAGTGTAGTTGTGTAATTTAGACATATTGGGTGTGTTTGGATAAGCAATTTACTTAAGCACTTATTTAAAAAGAGTTTATCATATAAGCACTAATCTATAAGTATAAGCTATTTTCATATTTGAATTTTGAAGATAGAATAAGCCAATAAGGTTAGTGTCTTCATATAGTAAGTTGTATAGTGTTTTCATAAGCTATCTTTAATGCTTATAGAAATGAGCTGAAAACAGCATATAGACATGCCATAAACCATTTTTGTGAACTCATCATGCAAACACTTACAACAAAAGCACTTATGAGTTATGCCATAAGATAAAACTCAAATAAGCCCATAAACAAGGCATTGCAATTTGCAAACATACCCCTAGTAATTTTCTATCTTTTCTTTGTTGTTGGCTTATTGTGAAGGGCTTATATTGCAGTTGAAATTATCCTACTAGCATTTCAAAATTACATATTGATGCTTGGAACAAGTGTGATGCTTCCTTCAATGATAGTTCCAGCCATGGGAGGAACTCATGTAAGCTGAATTTCTTCATTATTGTCTTAAGCATTTTGTTGCTTTTGCCACACATTTTAGTGATTTTGTTGCTCATATATAACCAGCGTGATACGGCACATGTGATACAAACTATACTCTTTGTAGCCGGCATTAACACACTTCTTCAAACGCTATTTGGTACAAGATTGCCTACAGTAGTTGGAGGTTCCTTTGCGTATCTGTTTCCGATTGCTTATATTATCAATGACCCCTCATTGAAACATATTAGTAACTCTCATGAAGTGAGTTTCCTCCTTACATCTCTTCATTGTTGGTGATTTGGTTAAATAGCTTAATTAAATGTTTATCATTATCATGTAAGGGCTTGTGTATAAACTATTTTATAATAAAAGATAATAAAGTAAAATCAAGCTATTTTTGTATAGGCTATAAGCTGTTTTCATTAGCTATTCTGAAGAGCTTATGGAAAAAAGCTGAAAATAGCTTATGGACCTAAGTTGTTTCCATAAGGTCTCTCATACAGTCTCACTTACAAGTGCTGATGCCAGTAGATAAGTTCAAATAAGTAAATCCAAACATACCCTAAACTAGGTATGGCATTGATTAAGGATTTAAATTGTGGTTGCGATTGCAATGTGATCCTTGAACATTAGAAACTTTTTGATATTTCAGAAAATTGCAGATGAATGCATTTGATATGGCCACAATTGACATTGTGACTCCAAAAAAAGAACACACGAGATTTGATCAGCATATATAATTTATATATAAGGGCCCGGTTTCTTATTTGGTACTAGGATATTGAAAGAGATGTTGGCATGTGATTGGTTTGCAGAGATTTATACAATCAATGAAAGCAATACAAGGAGCTCTAATTGTAGCCTCAAGTATTCAGATAATCTTGGGTTACAGCCAAGTCTGGGGACTATTTTCAAGGTATATACATTATACTAGTTGCATGACTTGTTTATGAATTGAAAATTGGTTAAACAAACATAAATTTTTAAATAATAATGGAAAAATTAATCATTTCTTCATGGATATCTTCTTCAGGTTTTTCAGTCCTCTTGGAATGGCACCTGTAGTTGGATTAGTTGGATTAGGGTTATTTGAACGCGGATTTCCTGTGGTAGGTGTGATTCAAATCTCAATTTTAATTATCACAATCTTTACAGAAATATATTTTGACTAAATGGTGACCGAAATTTACTTGATTAAGCTTTGACTTTTTTCTATCTTTCTGCATAATGCTTAATTTGCATGCAGACCTATGTAGTACCGACACCTCAAATTGATGGCATGTTCGGTGCCTAACACATGTCAGTCACCAGCACTGGCACTAAACAAACACATATGGTTACATTCAATCGTTTCTATTTTCTTAAATTATTATTGGTGTGGTGTCTTTGAGTCAGCGTCATGTCAGTGCTTCATAGATGCACACTCCTAAATCTTTTGATAGTGCATAATAATGCTTAATTTACATTTGCATACATTACATTGATGACATTTTCTTTAGCAAAATCCTTTAGTTCACCCAGCTTACAATAGCTTGATATATACCATACTTTATTATGTACATTGTTATAAATTTACATGATTTTGTTTATTATACTCTTTTCAGTTGGGAAACTGCGTAGAAATTGGTATACCAATGCTATTGTTGGTAATTGGTTTGTCACAAGTAAGTGTTCTGGTATAATAATAAGAATATACATCATGTAACTTGCATCAAATTACGACTCAAACTAATTTGGTATAATATTGCAGTATCTAAAGCATGTGAGACCAGTTAGAGATATCCCTATCTTTGAACGTTTTCCAGTGTTGATTTGTGTCCCAATTATTTGGATCTATGCTGTTATCTTGACTGCCAGTGGCGCTTACCGAGATAAACCTTTCAAAACACAACATAATTGTCGTACAGACAGAGCCGATCTGATATCTACTGCTCCATGGTACACAAAAAAAAAGTTACTATATTGTGTTGCAAAGTTTTGTTGAGTTCTTATGTTCTTTTCATTTTTATTATTGTAATAGGTTTATGTTTCCATACCCTCTTCAATGGGGGGCACCTACATTTTCTGTTGGCCATTCATTTGCCATGATGTCGGCAGTTATAGTCTCTATGGTGGAGGTATCTATTTTGTTTCCTGATTTTGTTTTTGCATTTTTAACTACTCCAAATTTGAAATTATCAACGAAGTCTTGACCATGGAATTTTGGTTGCAGTCAACTGGTGCATACCAGGCAGCAGCTCGGTTAGCCATCGCCACACCACCTCCTGCGTATGTGTTGAGTCGAGGCATTGGTTGGCAGGTCAGTTACTAGGCTATTGAATTGCAATGCTATGTTTGAATATATAGTGATTGGTGGAATGAGATGGAACATAATGATGAAATGACGTGGAATGTAATAAACTTATCGTAGCAACGTTTAAATATTTTACAATGAAACAATATAAGTTTTCATTCCATTGTTGAATTAGAAGGAAGTATAATAGTAAAATGACATTGGCGATGATTTTGTTTGTTTTGAATAGGGGATTGGTGTCATGCTTGATGGTCTTTTTGGAACATTGACAGGTTCTACTGTTTCTGTGTAAGTTTAATTCTCACATTTGAGTTTTAAAATACAAGTTGCTTCTTGTTTATGATATCTATCTCTCAATCATAACTTGATGAACATCATGGCCGGTTATTCTAGGGAAAATGTTGGATTACTTGGACTAACCCGAGTTGGAAGTCGAAGAGTCGTTCAAGTTTCTGCTGGTTTCATGATATTCTTCTCTACTTTAGGTTGGTATAGACAAAATTTTGAAGCTTTTTACCTTTGCGATAAGAACTAATAATAAGAAAAGAAAAGACAAATTCATTTACATGTGGTTTAATTTAAATATCTTTTTCTTCCATTTAGGAAAATTTGGAGCTGTTTTCGCATCTATACCTTTCCCGATATTTGCTGCACTGTACTGCCTTCTCTTTGGCGTTGTCGGTATGTCATATATCATCTTCTTACGATTTCATTTACATAGTTTTGTTCATGTATTTACATCTCTACCTTTTGTTTTTCATCAGCTTCAGTTGGAATATCATTTCTTCAGTTCACAAACATGAACTCTATGAGAAATCTTATTATCATTGGCCTTACATTGTTCCTTGGAATATCTGTTCCTCAACTTTTCAATCAGTCCTCATCTCCTTCGCTTCCCGGATACGTCCATACTAAAGCAGGATGGGTGAGTTTTCATCTGTCAGCTATTTTTACCTGCTCAAAACTTCGACGCCCTTACAATTATACTTTTGCTTTATCATTGCCGTCATTTTTCATCTTTGCAGTTCAATGCATTCTTAAACACCATATTCTCATCACCAGTAACAGTTGGTTTGATAGTAGCGGTGTTGCTCGACAACACTCTTGAGGTAGAAAAGTCAAAGAAAGATCGAGGGATGCCATGGTGGGTGAAGTTTAGAACATTTAGAGGAGACAATAGAAATGAAGAATTCTATACTTTGCCATTCAATCTCAATAGGTTCTTCCCGCCTACGTGATCCTGATGTCGATGATGTGAACCATAACAATTAGATTTTCTTGAAGCTGCACATTTCAGACTTCATGACTAACACATGCTATTCTTCCTTCACCACCAACCAAATTTTTTGTAGGCCATATGTGAAGTTTGGTCCAACATAGGATTAGTAGATGCAAATTGCAATAATTTCTACTTGCTAATGAGTTCTTTTTTAAGCTGTATATGTCTCAATCGACAACTGAATTTAGTAATTTTGCTATTTAAGTAGTCTTTCTACAATTAACATGGTTACATAGATGTTTTTGTTTTCATAAGATTTTGATAATGGACTTTAGCTGATAAAATATGAAATGCAATCCTTACTTTCCTTTATAAATAAATGGATGTGTCCTGGGATAAAATATGATAAAGTCGTATGAAATAGAATTAAATTATTGTACTATTATTTGACTTTATAAATGTTGGGGAAGTTTCTGTGTGTATATATATATATATATATATATATCGATAATTTGCGATCGGGAGGGGATTGAAACCACTTGATGCCAGAACTGCCATCCGAACTAGATTAAAAAACCAAAAAATATATATAGATAATTTAGCATAGATTTTGAGTTTGTATAGAGAGCACTTATACAAAATATCTTATGACAATATGAAAAAGAGAGAAGCTTGTAACACAAGTAAACCAAGTTAATTAGTTCACTAATTTAAAAGTTTCCCAAGAGATATTATTAAGAAATCTCATACTATTAAAAAATTGTAATGATAATCATAATATTTGTAATAATTATACAAAATTGTAAGTGGCAAACACTACTTAAAAATCCACGAGAGAAGATACTCTCCTGTGCACTTTTTCTCCATGCATTTCAACTACTTTTTCCTTTCTTTTAATTTGTAGATTTATCATTTATATCATTAAAGTAAAATTCGACGGTCTAGATCAACATTAGAGACATCCAACTTAACACAAACAATGTAAAGTATGAGTTCAAACTTTGATGAATTTAGAATACACTTTAAGTATGGAGAATTAGAGAATCCAAATTCAAATCGACCATCCAATGCTGAGTACCAATTGAATTTTTTTAAGTGGTATCCTCTTTTTTTTTTTGTGGTGAGCTACCGACCGAAATATATAGTTACTTTTGTCGTTCTGCTATTTTCTCAAACATTGTCCCCTATTTAAGTAGTTTACAATATTTTTCTCTAAAATTTCTCATTTTATATCACCTGCTACTTAAGTAGCGCGAGAGTAAAAATAGGGCGCGCACCCATGTATAGCAAGTGTTAATTTTTGTTTCAAAAATATTTAAAGCCCAAACCTTAGAATTCAAATTTCAGAAGAAAAAAAAAAACAAAACCCTCGCAAATTTAAAATACATCCACAGTCGCCCTAGCTAGCAACACCGCTAAATTAGGATTTTGTTTTTCTTCAACCTGCCGTCATCGGAGAGATCAGAGATGGAGGAATCGCTGACCAAGGTTTTAAATTGCGGTTGCGGTCGCGGATGAGGTTGCGGTTGCGGTTGCGGTTGTAGTTGTTGCAAATGCGGTCATTGCGGTTGCTGCAACGCGCAATGCGGTTGTCACGACATGAAATCATTTTGAAATTTCAGGAGCTATATAAATTGAAACTACTATGTAACTACACTATTTATCCACCATTGCATAGTTTTAGTTTATTCAATAAACAATAATTTGAATGTATTTAAAATACACGGTTGAAAGATTGTTAAAAGTAAGATTTTTCATTAATTTGACACAAATTAGGATTTGAAGTTCATACATTTTACTTTTTGGAGAGAAAATTTGAATGAGGCTTCCGATGCGGTTGTGATGTGGTTATGATGCAGCTGTACACGTGAATTAAGATCACACCGCAATTGCGGTGCGATGCGGTTGCAGTGGCCACCGCATCAGCAGTACTGCGGCCGCAATTGCGGATGCGGACTGCAATTTAAAACCTTGTCGCTGACTGTAACAAATGTTGAGGTTAGCAATCATATTCCTGATGATATTATTCTCTCTATTCTCTCCAAACTTCATATCAAATCTTTTAAGCGATTTGAATGTGCAGGTAAATCATGGTCCCTCTTATTTGATGACCCTTATTTCATAACTATGTATCGCAACAATTTCTTTTCAAAGGATTGTTGTTATTATGATGATACATGTCTCCTTGTAGGTGTGACAGAAGATCGTTGATACTTCACTTAGTGCTTTAGTACATCATTTGTATTCACTTTCTAGTGAGAACTTTGAGAATTGTGTCAAATTAGATTGGCTAAATCCATTTCCAGAGGATGAGGATTTGGATCCGGATGGGGATATGGGCTCGTCGTCCTCGGATGACGATAACTCTGGTTTTGGAATCATATAATTTCCACGAAAGCGAAAGCATTTGGAAACTTATATTGTGGAACCCAACTACTAATGAATTCAAGGTCATTCCTTCTAGCCCTGTTGAGTCTGAACATTTTATGAAGGGGGGTGTTAATGCCCGTCATCATCTGGTTGGTTATGATCGCATTAAAGATGCTATAAGGTGATTCGGTTCATTGACCATGATAAATATGATCATGACAAAGATGAAGACTATGATGACGACTATGATGCCTCACTTGTTTCCTACTGGGAGATATATAGCCTTAACAGTAACCTTTGGAGAGGAAAATTGATGTCGACAATGACATGCCTCTTTTTCCTGACAATGACAAACATACCCTCTTACACACAGACGTGTACCTGGATGGAGTGTCTCATTGGTGGGATAAAAATGAAACACATAAATATTTGGTGTCATTTGACTTCAGCGATGAATCTTTCACTACAACACCCATACCCTTTTACATATATGATAGTTTTGAGGTCCCCAAAGACTTGGTGATATTGAATGGATCTATTGCTTTCATATTAAATTATAAAAGGACTTCTACAATTCACATTTCAATCTTGGGTGAACTCGGTGGAAAGGAATCATGGACTAAACTCTTCGTTGTTGGACTCTCACCTTGCTTTAATTATCCAATTATAGCGGCGAAGAAGGGAAATATATTGTTTAAAAGTAGAGACAAAAAAAAAAAAAAAAAAAGGATTAGTCTGGTTTGATTTAAGTACCGGGATGATCGATAAGATTGATCTTACAACACAACTATCTGGTCGTGTGTCTAGTCGCATATTGTTCGATAAAGAAAGCGTTCTTCCAATTGGAGGAATATATGATTAAATTTGTTTTCTCTAGTTTTCAATCCAATAGATATATGATTATGGCTATTAGAATTCTAGTATATGCAAATTTAAGAAACTGTTTCATAATATGAATTTTGTTTTATCAGTTTTATATTGATGATTTACTCTCTTTCTGCAAACTAATATGATTTTAAGCAACATATCTTTGTTTGAATTTCATTACATTCTACCTGAAATATCTATGCCACTATGCTTACCTTTTGAGCTTTTGTTTTTGCTTTTATGTTCCAAATTATCTAATAAAATCAAGTATACATGCATAAAAGGTAGAATTTGAAATGCATAAAATTGTGTTCAGGTGTTTAAAGTCAAATAACAACATTCTATAAGTGAAACGTTTCTGTTTGTTGGGGTTGATTGTCAACTCCCACATTGCCTAGTTTCTTAAATAAAGAAGGAGGTTGAAAAAAAGCTATTGGAGAAATCCCACATCACTTAGAGTGGTGAAGCAAGAGGGAAACCAAAGCTATATATTAGACCTAAGTTCTTTGTTTATAATGGCACCAGTCAGTAGCAATTTAAGCTTATATCTGACTTTTTTGTTTTTCTCTTGTACGATCTTTTATTAGAGTATTGTGAGATGTAGTTAGGTATTTTCTTTGGAGAGTGTGAGTGTACTGGGGTCGTGAGAAGGTTGAGGGTAGTCTATGTGTTGTAACAATTTTCACATGGTGTTTATTCTCTGGTTATCGGTCTAGACAACGGTCGTGGTTTTTTCTCTGGTTTTGGAGTTTTCACGTTATATTCTTGTGTTGTGATTGTGTTATTTTATTTTCTCTATGCTTGTTATTTTCCAACAAGTGGTATTAGAGTCGTGGTTCGGCTTGGTAGGGGAGCGGGAGTGGATCCGGTATTGGATCACCTAGAGGATGTGGGAACTCACACTTGGGGGGAGAATGTTGGGTTTCAAGTGTGAGTGATTAAGTCCCACATCTACTATGTATGGGAAGAATATTGGATTTATAAGAGAGGTGACCCATTACACTAATGCCTTAAGTTTTTGGGTGGAGATGTGGCGTCTCCCACTCTTGTATGGTCCTAGAGCATTGTCCCATTGTTTCTCACGAGCTCCCCCGGACTCCCCAACACTGCTAATAAAAAATATTAGATTTTAAAACCTCGCCAATTTAAAAAACATCCACAATAGCCCTAGTTAGCAGCGCCGCTCAATTAGGGTTTGCCTTTCTCATTTTCTTCAACCTACTTTCTGTTGCCGCCATTGGAGAAATGGAGGCATCACTGACTTCAACAAATGTTCATGTTAACAATCATATACCCGATGATATTATCTTCTCTATTCTCTCCAAACTTCCTCTCAAATCTTTTAAACAATTTGAATGTGTACACAAATCATGGTCCCTCTTATTTGATGATACTTATTTCATAACTATGTACCACAACAATTTATTATCGAATGATTGTTCTTATTATGATGATACATGTCTCCTCGTAGGTGTGACAGAAGGTACTGAATACTACAGGATGGGTGGTGTTTTAGTAGGTGATATGTATTCTCTTTCCGGTGAAAATTTTGAGAATAGTGTCAAATTAGATTGGCCAAATCCTCCATTTCCTGAGGATGAAGATTTGGATCTGGATGGGGATGGGGATGAGTATTACATTGGTTTTGGAAAAGTATGTGTGCTTTCCACCATTTCGATTGGAAACTTATATTATGGAATCCATGCTACTAATGAATTCAAGGTGATTCCTTCCAGCCTTGACGAGTCAGGAGCTTTTTTGATGTTGGGGTTTGCTATTCCCTGTTATCATCTAGTTGGTTATGATCACATTAAAGATGACTATAAGGTGATTCGGTTCATGGACTGTGATGGTGATGATGATGACGACTATGGTGACGATGATGACGACGACTATGATGACAAAATTGTTTCCTTCTGGGAGATATATAGCCTAAACAGTAACCTTTGGAGGAAAATTGATGTCGACATGCCTCTTTATTCTACTAAAAAAAACGTGTACATGAATGGAGTGTCTCATTGGTGGGATAGAAATGAAACACATTCATATTTGATGTCATTTGACTTCGACAATGAATCTTTCACTACAACACCCATATCCTAATTACATAGATGATGATAGATTTGGGGTCACCAAAGACTTGGTGATATTCAATGAATCTATTGCTTTCATATTAAAATATAATAGGGCGTCTACAATTCACATTTCAATTTTGGGTGAGCTCGGTGTAAAGGAATCATGGAGTAAACTCTTCGTTGTCGGACCCTCACCTTGCCTTAATTACCCAGACAATGTAAAGTATAAGTTCGTATTCTGATGAAGAAGACGTCCAACTTAACAACATTGAATTTAGAATACACTTTAAGTGTGGACAATTATAGAGAATCTAATTAAATTCAAAGTGACCCTCTAACAATGTCTCTCTGGTGGTAGCTAACTACCAAGTGAACCATTTACCGAACATGTAATGGGAAAAACTAACATGTGCCTTAAAACACTTGTTAGTGTACTATAACTTATGTTTTAAGGGCATGACGAATAATAAATTTATCAAGTGTTTATTTTTGTTTCAAAAATATCTAAAAGCCCTAAACTTAATATTCAAATTTCGAAAGAAGAAAAAAAAAAAACATCCGCAGTCAGGGGCGATTATGCCGCCAGGCATGCCCAGCACGTGCCTGGGCTCCCAATTATATAATTTTTTTTTTAGGGTTCTTACTTTAATCTGAAAATTCGAATGTTTGAGTAAGAATTAATAAAATTTAAGTGCATATGCATAATCCTCATGAAATTCTGAGCAAAATGGTATATTTACTTGTCCAGTTTGGTGCAAGAATGAAAAATATCGTTTTTTTATTTTGGTCCAGAGGTTGAAGATGATGAACAGGTTTTTAAGGTTATTTTAATAAAAGCCTATATATATTAAGGAAGCATGATTTTAAACAGAACGCGTAACCTGGCCTAGTGGCACTGTGATTTGTTTCTCACATGGGGGACTTGTGTTCAACTCCCACCTCACTCATTTATTTTCTTTCCTTTTTTGTTTTTATTTTCTTTATTTGTTTATGACTATCAAATATTTAGATTAATTCCTTAAAATTAATTATTTTTATTATAATTTCAGTATATAAATAATATATATTTTATTCGTTAGAAACGGTCCGATCCGGTTGAATTCCGATCGGAAAACTTTAAACCAATAAATATTCGTACATTTGTGGTTAAAATTGTGCCCAGGCTTAATATTATTCCTGGAGTCGCCACTGTCCGCAGTAACCTTAGGTATCAGCTCTGCTCAATTAGATTTTGTTTTTCTTCAACCTGCCGTCATTGGAGAAATGGAGGAACCGCCGACCATAACAAATCTTGAGGTTAGCAATCATATTCCTGATGATATTATCCCCTCTATTCTCTCTAAACTTCCTCACAAATCTTTTAAGCGATTTGAATGTGTACATAAATCATGGTCCCTCTTATTTGATGATCCTTATTTCATGACAATATACCGCAACAATTTCTTATCTAAGGATTGTTCTTATTACGATGATACATGTCTTCTCGTAGGGACAAATTATTTTGAACAGTACACTCCAATGGATATTATTTTAGTACATAATTCGTATTCTCTTTCCGGTGAGAATTTTGAAAATAGTGTCAAATTAGATTTGGTTTGGATTTCATTACATTTTGTGCCTTTGTTTTTTCTTTTATGTTTCAAATTAGCTAATAAAATCAAAGTACACGTTCAGAACAAAAGGTAGAATTTGAAATGCACTTTCTCAACCGAGTTGATTTGGTAAACAAGAGTTGATTTATTTGCTTTGTTGCATACAAATATACTTGAAGATTGAAAGTCATAATATACAAGCAGCTATCACAATTTCAGTTAGCTGATGTTTTACATATACTTGGATAACTCGATCTCAATAGGCTCTTTCCACCTACTTGATCTTGATGAGGATGTGAAGTATAACAACTAGAATACTAGATTTTCTTGGAGCTGCACATTTCATAATTCATGACAAACATATGCTATTTTTCATATTCACCACCAACCGATTTTTTTGTGGTCCATATGTAAAGTTTGGACCAATAGTTTCTGGTGAATTCTTTTGAGATGTAAATTGCAATAGTTTCTGGTAAATTCTGTTTTTAGCTGTATATGCCTCAACAAATGAATTTAGTAAATTTGGTATTTAAGTAGGTTTGCTATATATAATTGGTGTCGTAGCTGTTTCTGTTTTCATATAAGATTTGAGATTTTTCTTTGCAAATGCCTAAACTAACTATAAAGGTCTTATTTGAGATTTTAGCTGATAAAATTTGAAAGGCAGTCCTTACTTTCCTTTTCTGGCATTTCCTTTGTATATGCGTTTGAGATCATAGTGAGTTTAAGAAAATCACGGTAGCATCACGAATCCATAATGTTGTTGAGACTCCAAAGTGTAGCTTTTCCAAATTCACACTGTGATTTTGTCAAACTCACTGCAAATCCAAATATCCACACGTAGGCGTTTCAATAGCATTGTGAAAATCATTGTGGCATCATGATTTTGTTGAGACCCTAAAGAGTAGATTTTGGAAAATCATTGTAGCTCACTGTGATTTTTCCCTACTCACAGCGAGTTCAAACATGCACACATAGGTGATTGAATTGATTTATTAATAGCCTATTTGAGCTTACACCCTTAATAGTTAGCACACAAGATAATAAAGATGACAGAATCTCAAACACATTATTAGTAGCACAAAAAAAACAGTGAAACTTGCAATACAAGTAAAACAAAGTTCACTAATTTAAAAGTTGACCAAGTGTGACGATGCGGAATGTCTCCATTGATGGTGATTTTGGCATCACAAACATGTTATAAACTTGTTTCATAGTTGGTCTAGAATGTGGATTGTCACTCAAGCAAGCAAATCCCATTTTTGCAATCAAGATCACATCCTTAGCAACTGAATTTTCTGGAAGAGGAAGTCTTTGGTCTAATACATCTTTCAATAGTAAATTATATGCTTTTGGTGCTTCAGATGATGAAAAAAATGTAGAAATCAGATCCCCAGGATGCTTTCCTATAATTATTTCCAAACATAGCACTCCAAAACTAAACACATCACATTTCTCATTCACTTCATGAGTATATGCAAGCTCTGCAATAAAATTATTAAACATATGAAAAATGATAGTAATGCCGAAGTAACATCTGTTTGAATAAACAGTTTAATTTGCGGCTTATAGCATAAAAACTTATCATGATAAACCCTTATGTATAAGCTATTTCTAGGGGTAAGCCAACTTGAAGAGTTTATGACAAAAGGCTAAACACAGCTTATGAACATGTCATAAGCAATTTTCATATGTTCTCCCAAACAATCTCATAAGTACTCATGTCAGTAGATATATCAAATAAACCAATCCAAACAAGCCAATTGTATAATACTACTACTCTTGACTCAAATATATGCAAAAATAACCTAAGAGCTTAACTGGATTGACTTATTTGAGTTCATCTACTAATATAAGTACTCTGAGACTGTTTGAGAGAGCTTATCCAAACAGCTTATAACTTATAAGAAAACAATTTGACTTTATTTTATCCTTGGTTATAAAAATGGCTTATACATAACCACTTATATGATAGGATGCTTTAATCAAACAAGGCCTGATTCATGCCAATTAAGAATATTAATTAACCTAATATAAAAAAGGTGTAGAATTTCATAAAAACTTAAAGAAGTGCCTAACCTGGTGCTGCATATCCATAAGTGCCTGCAAATGTTGTTGAATTATGTGAATCAAGATTAAGAATCTTAGCAGTTCCAAAGTCTGAGATGTAAGCTTCACAATCCAAATCTAAAAGAACATTTTTGCTCGATATGTCACGATGAACAATAGGAGGAGAGCAACCATGATGCATATGGTAAAGAGCATTTGTCACACCCTTAACAACATTCACTCTCTTTTTCCAATCAAATGTTGTTGCTTGTGTATCAAGTCTCATCACATTATCCAAACTCCCTCCTTCTAAGAACTCATAAACCACAAAAGAGTGGCGCGGATGCGAACAAAATCCATACAACTTCACAATGTTACGATGTTTGATTTGCGTCAACGCTTTAACCTCATTAGTAAAAGCCGTGAAATTGTTCATTTCACTCTCAACTTCAGCATGAAGTTTTTTCACAGCAACAACTTGACCAGATGCTAAATTAGCCTTGTAAACCAAACCAGAACCTCCTTCACCAATGAGATATTTCTCATCAAAATCCTCTGTGGCTTCAATGATATTTTCATAAACCATTTTTCCATCATAACTCCATATGGAAAAAACATCTTCAATTTGTTTTTGTTCTTGTTCTTCTCTAGCTTGCTTTTTAAGTTTTCTTGCCTTTTTCCAATGAATATACAAAGAACCACCAACCAAGAAGACTATAAGAAATAGAAAGAGTATCAATATCATCACACTTTTGTGTTTACTTTTTGTATTGTGATGACTTACCACACAAGGAAACAAGCTTGAAGAATTACCACACAAGCCTTTATTGTTTCTCAATGCTTCAAAAGGTGCCTTAGAAAACACTTGATTGTTTGGAATTGGACCCTCTAATTGGTTATAAGATATGCTAACATTTGTCAAGCTAATCATATCTTTAAAATTAGATGGAATATTTCCAGAGAGATTATTGTGAGAAAGGTTCAATGTGTTCAACTTTTGCAACTTTCCAATATCTTCAGGTATTTGTCCACTTAACAAATTTCCACCAAGATCAAGATCTTCAAGAGATTGCAATCTGTTAAATTCATGTGGAATTCCTTCCATGAACTTATTATTGCTCAAATTCAAATGAACTAGTTTGAGAAGCTTTCCAATTTGTTTTGGAATTGAGCCACTTAAACTATTTTCTGCAAGATTCAAGTTTCCAAGTCCTTGCATGAATCCTATTTCTTTAGGAATTTTTCCATAAAGTTCATTGTTACTAATGGAGAGTTCATACAATGAAGTCAAGTTACAAAGCTCTTTAGGAATTTTTCCTGTTAAGTGATTTGAAGAAAGTTGAAGTGATTGTAACTTAGGGGCTTGTCCTAGTTCTGGAGGTATAGTACCTGATAAATTGTTATTTGAGATCCTTAGGCCAATTAGATTATGACTTTTCCTCCAACTTTGCAAAATTTTGCCATGAAAGTAGTTGTGACTCAAATCAATGTAGCTCAAATTTGGATATACACCAAAATCATCTGAAATATTTCCAACTAACATATTATCTGCAAGGTTGAGTCTAACAAGGCTTGAACAATTCTTCAAGGTTATCGGAACTAAACCACTAAAATGATTCTCATTAGCAGAAAAGTTTCTTAGTGATCCACCAAGGCAAATTTGATGTGGCAATTGGCCAATGAAATCATTTGAACTTAATTGTAAGCTTTTCAAATTGGTAATGTTTTTCATTGCTTGTGAAATGCTACCATTAAGTTTGTTCATGTGAAGTAATAGAAAGGTTAGTTTGGTCAAATTTCCAAAGGTTGAAGGAATAGGACCAGAAAGATGATTTTCTGAAAGACTGAGCATTTCTAGATTGATCAAGTTTCCTAATGAAGATGGAATTGATCCAGAAATTTGGTTTTGAGAAAGTGATAATTGAATGAGTTTTGTCAAGTTTCCTATAGTAGAAGGAATTGATCCATAAAGTTGATTATAACTAAGCTGAAGTTTCCTCAAATTATTCAAGTTTCCTATGGAGGATGGAATTTCACCAGAAAATTTGTTGCTTAACAATTTAATTGTTCTAACAGAAGAGATTGTGCCTAAATCCATAGGAATCGGTCCAGAAAGAGAATTTCCGTATAGAACAAGTTGTTGTAAGTTCATCAAGTTTTTTATGGAAGGAATTTTGCCGGAGAGATAATTAGCTGATAAATCAAGTTCAACAAGATTTATCAACATTCCAATTGTTGAGGGAATGGAACCAATAAGTTTACATATTGCAATATGAAGGTAACTTAGATTCCTTAGTGTCCCTATTTCTTGTGGAATGGAACCATTGAAAAGATTATGACTCATTTTTAGTTTAGAAATTTTGGGCAAGTTACCAATTTGATGTGGAATAGTACCATGAAAGAAGTTGTAACTTATATGCAAAGTTTGAAGCATAGGAAAGGATGAGAAGTTGAGACTTAAAAGAGTACCTTTAAGACCAAAGTTTGCAAGATTTATAATTGTCACATAATTGGTTTTTTCATCACAAACAATCCCCTTCCAATTGCAAGGACTTGAAATGATGGACCAAGTAGACAATGAAGCTTGGCTTTGTTTGTCAAGGTTAGTTTTCCAATTTAATAGAGCAATTGCTTCACTACCTTGAACTTTTGTAGCATTAGTGGCAGCAAAAGTGAAAATGCCATAAACTTGGAGGGTAGAAAGCCATAAAAGTGAATTGAAAAACATGATGAGAATAAAATGAAAAGACAGAAGCTTTGTGGACATTATGTTTAAGGTGTAGGTAGAGTGCTTTTCATAAGGTGTTAGGATTAGGAATAATCATACAGAGGATTCCTTTGCATGCTTAGTTATGTAGTTGAAGTAGGGTCATGTCCTTCAATTTATCTTGCTGGAATAAAAGCATGCTACTCTCACCATCTCATAATAACTCTATTTTTTTTTAACGTAAAATGATGCCCCGGTCTAAAACAAGAGAAGATCATAGGATCCAACGACGGGTCCAAGACATGTCTTTTTACCACTAGACTAAATCCTTAATCCTTAAAATTATATCAACTCTAGTTTAATAATGCACACAAATTTATGTATTTCTATCCCTAGAGTTGATTACCTCAATTACGAATTGTCTCGCACGACTCCTAAGTGAGAAAAGAAAGAAGAGTTTTGGATCCATTACGAAATCGATAGAAAAAGAAAATCCCTTAGATACGTTAGATCCGGACACGCCATTGGGAGTGTAGCATCCACAGACCGGACGCACCCATGGCACTGTGGCGTCCAGAGTCCACTTTTTTCTTAGATTCGGCAACAGTTTTCAAGCGTTGTCGAAGATCCTAAGCCTGTTATCTTTAGATTGGCAAAGGCAATAGATTGTAACATATCCAAAAATAAATAAAAAATTGTTCCCTTAGACATAATACACAACGATTTTCAACGTCGTTTAAAAGTGTTCATTGAATTTGAAATTGAGAACAGTTTTATGGAAGGAACGAGATATTATACATATATTGATTGGAAGAAACTCATGATCAAGTACTAAGAAAGGATTAAGAATTTAGCTCGTCATTCTCACACATTCTTGTAAGCATTTAATATAAGGAAGTCCAATAAGCTAGCTTATTGAAGTAACTTATAAGCTTGTTTGAAAAAAATGTAAAGTGTTTGGTAACGAGCTTCTCTAACTAGCTTATAGCGTTTTTTGGGATGCTATTTCAAGTAGCGTATGAGCTTATAGCTTATAGTTTTTTCATTTTATTCCATATTTACCCTCATTAATTTTATTTATTTATTTTTTAAAAATTATAATAACTATCCTCTAACACTTACAAAAAAAAAAACTACCCACTAACCATATATTTTTACGTCATTTTGTATTTACAACAGCTAAATTTGCCAAACACTTTAATTTTATTCTACTAGCTTTTCAGCTATAAGCTACCAACCATCAGCTATCAGCTATAAGCTAGCTTTTCAGCTATAAGCTAGCTTATCAGCTATCAGCTAGTTTATAGCTTATTTTTACCAAACAGAGCCTAAATGGTTTAAAGTGTTGAGTAGAGGTGTGTTATTCAAACACAAATTTTGAGACACAAAATTAACACAACTCTCTTTTCACTTATAAGCACGCAAAACGAGATATACAAAAAATATTAAAAAAATCAAAAAAGTATATTTATTGTATTTTTATCAAATAAATGTGTTTACATAACATTTTCCCGTTGCGTATTACCATCTAAGGTTATTGCAAATGTAAGAAAAAAGTGAAGATGGGATGCGACACTGCCATTGGTAGTACGTTTATGAAATGATTTTCTAAACATAAATTTTGTGTCGGGTAACAAATATGCATGAAAGTACAGCAGGGGATTAATGCCAATGGTGGTACAAATGAACAACACTATCAAAATGAAACAAATAGACCCAAAGAGTAAACATAAATTTTGTGTCGGGTAACATATATGCAAGAAAGTACAGGGGATTAATGCCGCTGGTGGTACAAATGAACAACACTATCAAAGTGAAACATGTGAACTTGGCATCGGATATTTATAAATGATGTGTCTCTTTGTAGATTATTTTCCATTTGTTTTCTTATCTTTGAAATTGTTGGGTTATGGTGGAGTGTACTATTGCTACCTCCTTGGTTTACCTTTAACATTGACTGGATGTTTTGGTAATTTTGTAGGACGAGCGAGAAATTGGGTATGGTGTGAAAAATAAATCTCATAAGTAAATACACATTATGTCAAAAAAAAATAAAAAATTCTAGCTCAACTGGTAAATAATACCGAAATTGTTAGGTCGGACGTCGTGACCCGGATTCGAACCCGGAATATCACAATTATGTGAGTTTAATTTCAGTTGATTACCACTTCATCTAAAACCGAAAAAAAAAAGTAAATACACAAATTTTTGGCAGATTGGGCATATTTCAAATTGTATATGTAGGGCCAAATAGTAAACCTAATCACCATTCTAACACGATAAGTCATTATAAGGATTTAATTTAATTCCAACCGGAAATTAATGTGTTTTTGATGAATTCTTACATCTGAGTGAATAAATGAATCCATTCATGTCAGTCATGTTGAATTATGAAGTACTCCTCTGATCTATAAATGTATGTTTTCCAACAACAACAAAACTGATTAAAATAACGATTTTCATTCTTTCTAATAGATATAATACATTAGAAAATTTGCTTATGATGAGGAAAGGATCTATCTTATGTGTCCGAAGGAGATTAGTCAATGATAATGAATTTTTTTTACTTATAATATAATAATCTATATATAACCTCCAATTCGGCCTAACAATAACAAGAGGGCTAAGTCTACCGAAATGAGCTAGTCTCTTAAAACATATAAATCTGGCTATATCTTTCTTTTAGAGTCGACTGCAAAATAGATCTAGATTTTGGCATGAATTTGAAAATCAATCTGGCTATATCTTTCGGCTAACCATACCACCCAAGTTGAACACAAAAGTCCCTTGTTGATGAGTATAACGATCCCAAACATCCTTTTTAAAAGGGATCGAATGGATCGTTATGTCTAACCAACGACAGACTTTGCGCTCGTTTTCACATAAAAAATAAAATAAAAAAAAAACTAAACAAACTAATATTACTAAAAGGAGAAAAAGAAGCAGAAGAATAGAAGGGAGAGGTGTGAGCCTTCGGTTTCTGAATGTGTCTATTTATAGCAATTTTAGTCGCACAAGTGGCCAATTAAATTGACGAGTTGACGGGCATTTGACTGATGCAGAAGAATTGACCATCGACTGATCTGCTACTTAAGTAGCGGCGGCAATGGCAAAATTTTAAAAAAAAATTGCATTCTTACAACGTCCGCTACTTAAGTAGCAGAAGAGTAAAACGAAAAAAGTGTAGGGCGCGCGAGAAACGGGAAAGAGTAAACCGTTGCTGATTCTTAAAAACAAAAAAAGTGGAAACAGGATGCAACATTTCCATTGGCGTGTCCAGTCTATGGACGCTACAGTGCTACACTCCCAATGGCGCATCTAGACACAAGAAAAAGTTGAGTAATTTCGTAATTTTTTGAAAAGTTGGGGGTAATTGTGTATTTTTTTGTTGCAAGAGTAAATAAATAAATAAAATAGGCTTAAATGCAGTTTTACCTCATGTTTTGATTAAATCAGAATTTTACCCCACTATTTTAAAATCTGGACTTTTACACTCTTGTTTTAATTTTTTTGAATTTTGCCTCCTATCATATTTGACTCATATTTACTTATAAGGCAGTGGTTATGTGTTATGTTGTTTTACACCTCATTAATTATTTATTATTAAAAAAAATAAAAAATTTAATGAAAAAATTACTAAAAAAAAAATCTAAAAATGACAAAAAAAAATATAAAAAAGAATAGCGAAGGAAAAAAAAACTGTCATTTCTTAATCTCTTTTGATTCAAAATTAATCGTGATGTAACAAGTATCCAAAGTGTGCTTACATGAAGAGACATTGTGACAAGGCGTCTCTATACACAGGCGCAATGAGATTGTCAGAGTAATCCAAATTATCACCCTTTAAAGGTGCTTTAGACATCCTTTCTCATAACACACTTAACCAATTTAACCATATATCCATTATTTATTTACTTCAGGTCATATTTATCAAAAAAATCAATTTTATGCCGGGTAACAAATATGCATGAAAGTACAGCAGAGGATTAGTGCCGCTGGTGGTACACAAATTAACACTATCAAAGTGAAACAAATAGTAAACCCAAATAGTAAACATAAATTTTTTCTTTCAAATAGTGAATGTAGGCTCAAATAGTAAACCCATCATCATATTCCGACCAGATAAGTCACTATAAGGATTTACTTATAACAAATAATCTAATAACAAGAGGGCTTAGTCTATGAAGAATGAGCTACTCTTATAACAAATCAAAGTTTAGATTTAAGCTGAAAGAGGAACTTATATATATTTAGCGGCAACTTGAACAAGATTATCTCCCATAAAAAATACAAGTCAGAAACAAAACAAAAAAAATCCAGTCTAAGAGCATAAGTATTGGCTGAATTGGTTTGTTCCTTCCTACACTGATACATGTCAGAGGCACATGGATATTTATGCTTTAATGGCCGTGCTTTATAATCTTTCGTTCTTCTGCATAAGAAGTAAGAACGGTGCTGCATCTATCTAAAAGCTTGATTCCAAGCATATATTAAAAAAATATAACTCAATTAGAAACAACAAATTTGTGGTGTTTAATGAGATTCATTTGAGTGTTTTTAATGAGTTGTATGGATATCTAAGAAATATGATTAAGTTGTTTAAATAATTTGAAAGTGTAAAATAATATAAAAAATTTAGGCTTAATTAGTAAAATGGTCCCTTAAAGACATTTTTGGTTTCAGATTGGTCCCTTAAAGAAAAAAAGGTCCAAATAGGTCCCTTAAAGAAAAAAAAGTCTGAATAGGTCCCTTAAAGACATCTCCGTTAATCAGTTTGATCCTATTTAGACCTCTTTTTAGGGACCAAACTGATTAACGGAGATGTCTTTAAGGGACCTATTCGGACTTTTTTTTCTTTAAGGGACCTATTTGGACCTTTTTTTCTTTAAGGGACCAATCTGAAACCAAAAATATCTTTAAGGTACCATTTTACTAATTAAGCCAAAAATCTAATGAGACCCACTTAAAGAACTAATGTGGGTGCAATAGATAATTATCCATCCTAGGTTCTCTAACTAGGTCCCTTTTAATTCTTTATGTTATTTTACATTTTTCAATTATTTAAACTACTCAACAACATTTCTTAAATATTAATACAACTAACCAAAAACTCTCAAATGGGTTACATTGGACCCTGCATGATATAATTTAATTTATTTATAATTTAAAAAGTAAGTTTTAATTGCTTGAAGAAAAGAGCAAAAATCATGTGCAAAGAGCAAAAATCATGGGCTGTTTTGGTGCATTCCTAATCTGACTAATGAAGATGCAGTGTTGACCCACTTTGAATTATATGATATAAACCACTTATATGGTACTTATAGCACCATTATCCATCACACCCACTTGAGTTCTTTAAGTGAGTCTCATTCAATATTTTATATTATTTTACACTTCTCTATTATTTAAACAACTCAATCACATTTTTTAAATAATCATACGACTAATCAAAAAGCTCTCAAATGGGTCCCACTTGACCCCACAAATTTTTCCACATTCACATATAAGTGTAGTTTAATTTATTTTTTTAATTTCTTTCATTGCCATTCATTGCTAGCAAAGCAGAAAAGAACCGTGTTTCTGCAAATGAATGTTTTATGTTTATGTACGTTCTTTATGTGCCAATTATCGGTTCTGCCCGACACAACAACATTGAAAAAAGTGTAGCAACTCTTGGATGGCAGACGATATTGGTGCTCTTACCATCTATTTTTATATATATTAATATTTCAACTAAGTCCCTACCATATTAAAAGTTACAAAATTAACTCAATGTTTCAATTGTTTCTAATTTTAATTGTAATTGTAAATCAATTAAAACAAAATTACAACTAAAGTTGAAACAAAAAAACCTAATTACCAATTTATGAAACCAAATCATGAAAAAATTGAACAAATCTTCAAGTTCAACAAGTCTGAATGTTGAACGTTGAACGAAACTTGACAGATTGAAGACGAATTTGAATACTAAACCTGGAGCTTGAAGGTTGAACGAAGCTTGAGAGATTGATTAACGTTGAGAGATTAAATAACACGAATCTGGAGCTTGCAAAGATTGATTAAGTTGAGAGATTGACACCCATTCTAATCCCATTTTCAAAATCCCTAAGAAATCTCCATCAGCTGCTTCTTTCTCTCTCAAACCTCAACAATCTCCATCCACCCAATACTTCACTGCTTCCAAACCCAAAAACGCCGCACTCCCTTGTCGCCCCAAGAAATCTTCATCAGATGCTATAAACAAAGTCAAAGCATTTCAAATCGAAAACTCTCATATTCTTTTAGAATCACCCAAATAGAACAATCCCTAAAATTATATTATCTGATTTAGGATTTAGGGTTTTCAATTTCATTTTTAATTTGGTCAAATAAAAAACATTATAAATTATATTATTTGATTTGTTTTAAATTGAAATAAAATTTGTTTTTTGTTTGTAACTTGTTAATGAATATTTACTTGATGGGGACTCATGCAATAAATAAAAGTTTGTTAAAAAATGACTCACCATGAACTTGCGCTGATGTGGGAATTAAATTTTATTGGTAAAAAAAAAATGACTGCACCAAAACAGTCTAAAATAGGACTGCACCATAGAATCTCCCCTTAGTTAATGTTGAATAAAGATTAACTAGAAATTTCAAATTTTATAAGAATGAAACTTGTAATCATAATAGTAATTAAGTTGTGCATGGGTGCACCATTTGTGAAAGTAGTATGCACCCTAGAAAGCATTGCACTTAAAATATTTATGGCAAAAGGAAAAAGTTGGCAAGATAAAAGTTGACTCCAAAAACCAGTGAATGTGTTATATAAGCAAGCATTAGAACCTATTATACTTTAAAAATATTGAAGAAAAACAATGTCATCTTCTATCACCAAACTTTTTCTATCATCATTCATTCTTTGCAGTTTCTTGCAAGAACACACTCATGCCATTAGAAAGGTAAGCATATGCTCAATCCCTTCTGAATTATACTCATTCATACAGTTACTTCTATAGTCTAAATTTTGAAGTTGTTTTAGAATTCACATTTGCTTTTAAATATATATAAATTAATAATATATTTTTTATAATTGTTTTTTATAATTGTTTTCTCTTTTGTAGACATATATTGTATACTTGGGAGGACATTCTCATGGTCCAAATCCTTCCCTTGATGATCTTGAATTAGCCACAAATTCACATTATGATTTACTTGCTTCAATCTTAGGAAGGTATAGAATGTATGAAGTGTATGTTACATATTCTGATTGTGTTTGGTATCACGGTGACTATGTGAGAATCACGATGATCCATATTGATTTTACAGAAGCTACAAATTGTAAATTTTGAAAAATCACGGTGGATCACCGTAATTCTGACATACCGACCGTGATACTAGGCTAAGACCATGGGAAATTGATGAGTAGTACTAAAATAGTTGTGTTCTTGTAAACAGCCATGAGAAGGCAAAGGAAACAGTTATGTATTCATACAATAAGCACATAAATGGATTTGCTGCATTACTTGAAGATGAAGAGGCAACAAAGATTGCAAGTTAGCAATGATTAATTTTCCATGGATTTGTAGAGTCATTTTTTAAGACACAATTTGATAGCATTAATATAAGTATGTATTTATTGGTGCAGAGAACTCAAATGTAGTTTCTGTTTTCTTGAGCAAAGAATATAAATTGCACACTACTAGGTCATGGGAATTTCTTGGACTGGAAAAATATGGTGGAATTTCTCTTGAGTCTGCTTGGTGGATGGCCAGATTTGGTGAAGATACAATCATGGCTAATTTAGATTCAGGTATATTTACCTCTTTAATCTTTTCTTTATCGTGGTACAAAGTTTTCACTGATATTTTCCTATTTCGCTTCCTTGAAAGTGTTTATTGCATTAGGAATACTTTGACTAGTACTAAAAATCTTGACATCTTTATCTTATTTAGGAACCCATGAAACTTGTCTAAGAGGCTTAATCCTCTAACTATTTGAATCAATTCATTGTTGGTGATATATTTTTTTAGAGATTTTTTAAAAAAAAATCTAATTTCAATTTGTTTACTATCACAAGAATAAATTTTCTCCTACACTTAAGTTCCTTGTTTTTAGAAAAATTATTACGTTTAGCTTTTCATTTTAAGATTTTTTTTTAAAATTAATTTTCTAAATAAATCTTAACAAACACTATTAAAATGATAAAAATGATTCTTTTTAAAAAACATTAGATTTTTTTGGAAAACAAAATTCTGAAACAAACGCGCTTATACTATTGATCAAATAAAACTTCAAAACGGTTTTTGATGGAAATAATTAATTTTTTTTTTATTTTATTTATCTTGTAGTCAAACTCTGAATTACCGTGACCCTGAATACAAAAAAAAGTAAAAATTTGAAGTAAATACTTCATAGTAGATGTAAATGTAATAGAGAAACTTAGGTAATCTAAATGATCCTTTTAAAAACTTAAAATAAACCAAATTATAACCGACAGCTCATATAATCTAAACTAAATCAGTTCAGTTCAATTCAATTCGTGAACTATCCATCACAATTTTGTTCTTACCAGTGCGGTTCAATTTAACGTTTGTGATTTTATATAGGTTTGTACAAATATATAAAGTGTGGTTTGTTGTTGAAATAGGTGTTTGGCCAGAACATGAAAGTTTCAGTGGCATTGGATATGGTCCAGTTCCATCAAAGTGGCGTGGGAATGGAGTATGTGAGATTGATCATTTTATTACTACTTCAAATACTTCAACAACATTCTGCAATAGGTCATTTTCCTACCTAATTTTATTGTACTCTTTTTCCTTCCTTTCAAGGAGACAAGGACCACAACTATTTTAGCATAATAACACTGTCCTCCTTTTTCCAGCAATTAGTTATAAAAAATGATTAAACTCAAATACCATTGTTTGTCCTTTTCTATTTAAAACATGTTTTGTTATTTTATTGTCACTAGTAAAAAATGTTGGATTCCCAGTAAATTTATGAGAATGAGTGTCATTATGATTTGTCAAACTCGCAATGATTCCAAACATGTACAATTCATATAACAATACTCTATCCACTTTAGTCATATGCTTAATTTGAGTCTTAATTTTAGATATGACATTGGTGAAATGTTTGATTCTCATACTTCAATTGTGAGAATTACGTCCCAACTAAGTATCTTGTTACAACCATCAAAGGTTTATGTGCATTTAAATCTTTAATGTCATTGACTTACGTCGCACCACATGGATCTTAGTTGTTACTGACTTAGATTAGTTTTACGGTAAATTTTTACCATATTGATCGGCAACAAGATATGAATCTTCACTTGCAAGATATCGGCCGCACAACTAACCAACTAGTATAACTAAATTTTACATCTTGTATTCAATTCACATAATAATAAAAGACAGCATATTTAAGTGAAAAAGATGCTTTAACTTTGTATTATCCAAAATATTTTTACATGATGATACAACATTACCTAACCAACCCTACATTATGTGACAAATTAGGAAGCTAATTGGAGCAAGAATATTCAGTAAAAACTACGAAGCACAATTTGGAAAACTCAATCCCTCAAACCTCACGCGTGACTTTGTTGGCCACTGTACACACACCTTATCAACAGCCGCGGGTAACTTTTCACCCAATGTAACAATATTTGGTAACGGTAATGGCACAGCAAAAGGTGGATCCCCTAGAGCGCGTGTTGCAGCCTACAAAGTGTGTTGGTCAAAAACAGACGCAGGTGATTAAACATTTATTTGTGTATCGAATTTTGGTGAATTTACTCGTTAACAAATATCATCGTAAACAGGTGGATGTCACGAAGCTGATATTCTAGAAGCATTTGATCATGCTATATATGATGGTGTTGATGTCATTTCAATCTCTTTGGGTGGTTTTGATCCATATATTGAAGCTTTGTTCACCGATGGAATTTCAATTGGGTCATTTCACGCTGTTGCTAAGAATGTTGTGGTTATTTGTTCTGCTGGAAATGATGGACCAGCTCCTAGAACTGTTACAAATGTAGCACCTTGGTCTTTTACGGTTGCAGCTAGTACAATTGATAGGGAATTTGTTAGTCACGTTTTAATTGGTCACAAACATTACATGAAGGTATCATTTTTTCATTTTAACTACTACTACCTCTGGTCTTTTTATAATAAACAGTAGACTTTTTAGATTAATTAAATAACTGATGCATTTGATTTATATTATAGATCAGATACATCAGTTATTTAATGAATCTAATATGTGAGTTGTTTTTTTATAAAAAGGACCGAGGGAGTATTGAGAACATTACTTAACCATTAAATTTTGCATCAACTTATTTTATTGGATTGTATTTCAGGGTGCTAGTCTTAGTAAAGGCTTACCAACAGGTCAATCGAAGAAAAAGAAAATATATCCGATGATTCATTCTATCGATGCTAGATTTCCTAATGCCACAATTCAAGATGCGTAAGCATTAATTAATTCCCTAAACTTGCTCCAATTTCCAAGCAAGTACATAGTATTTGTTAGATTATCTTGATTTGTATTGGTTTTGTTACTTATAGTGTGTTATTGCAGCCGTTATTGCAAGCCTAGAACACTTGATCCTACCAAAGTAAAGGGAAAGATATTAGTTTGCATTCGACTTGACGACACAACATCAATTGCTCAAGGCTTTGAAGCAGCTGTTGCAGGTGCAGTAGGAGTTTTTGTGATGAATGATAAGAACAGTGGAAATATACTTCTAGCTGAGCCTCATCCTTTACCTGGTGCAAGTATGGATAGCAATGAAGATGAAGATATTGATGAACGTGAATGGTTCGGAAAAGGTGGTACTGACGAAAACATAACCAGGTAAACACATACGAATTTAAAGAATCACAATCTGAATACACTGACAATATATAACAAATTTACTATGTTCAATAAAATTTTACTATCATGTCACTGTTATATTATTTACTAAGACATCTCAGCAAATATTTACATGACAAGATATAATATGTTTAACTTTAAATGTTACTATAAAATACTTGTAGCAAACGAAGAACTTTATTTATATAAATTATTTACTGCAGGAAAATGGTTGCATACATGGATGCTGCAAGAACATATACAGGATTAAGGCCAGCTCCAATTATGGCCGGATACTCATCTAGGGGTCCTAGTGTTGTGCAGCCATTGATACTTAAGGTTTACAAACTTCATGAAATGAATATTTTTCGTATTTCTATTGTGAAAAAGTATTTCGTATGATTTACGGTGAACCAATATTTAAAGATCATTTGAAACTCCAACAATGACTCATGTCGCTTCTCATAATTAGAAGTTCATGATATTGTCCGTCCTCACAACTGACACAATGACCCATCCAACTAGTATCTATTTGGCAAAAACACTAAAAATAAATATTAGTGCCTCAAAATTCAACTTAAATTCGACTTTTTTTTTTAATCAGCATTGATGATCACTGTCTAGGCCATAAGAACATAGAGAAATATGAACTTCTACTTATAGATCGCAATGTTGGTAGTCGTCAATATGTTCCGCGATTTTCATATATCAGTGTACGGTAGACTACATGTGACACTTCAATTCTCCAACCTAGCGGCCACCTATTTTTCAATCCTACATTCAATGAGTACTCTCCTTCATTCATTTTGTGATTACAATGCTTTTGTTTTTTGTTTCAGCCTGACATAACTGCTCCTGGAGTCAACATATTGGCTGCTTATTCACAAGCCACTAGTCCTTCCAATCTACCATCAGATACACGCCGAGTTCCTTACAATCTGCAACAAGGAACTTCTATGTCTTGTCCTCACGTTGCTGGCATTGCTGGTCTTCTCAAGACACTTCATCCTAATTGGAGTCCAGCCGCTATCAAATCAGCCATCATGACTACCGGTATGTTAGCAAATCGATATCTCAATATCCATGCATCAAAATAATTTATCTTATAGGTTACCCTTTTACCTAAATCAAGAAAACATGCATAATAAAGATTGGCCTATATTTTGGACAAATGTTGTTCTATGGAAATGTTCATAGTCATTTTGGAAGAACTTTCTCTAATAAAAAATTTGTTCTTCTTGCAGCTACCACAATAGATAACACCAATCAACTGATTCGGAATGCATTCGATAAGATATCAACTCCATTTGAATATGGTTCTGGGCATATTCAACCTAACCTTGCAATGGATCCAGGACTTGTTTATGATCTAACCACAACCGATTACTTGAACTTCATATGTGCTTCTGGTCACAATCAAAACTTACTCAAGTTCTTCAATAACAACTCTTACACTTGTCCCGAGTCTTACAATATCGAAAATCTCAACTATCCTTCAATTACCGTAACTAATCGAGGATTAAACCCTATAAATGTTACTCGTACCGTTACAAATGTTGGGTCTCCTAGCACATATATTGTTGAAACTGGCCAACTTGAAGAATTTAAGGTTCATGTTCAACCAAGTTCCTTGACTTTTAAGAAAATTGGAGAAAAGAAGACCTTTCAGGTAATTATGGAGGCAATTGGTTGGCCTCATCATGGTTTTCCGGTGTTTGGGAAATTGACATGGACAAATGGCAAACGCAAAGTTACTAGTCCTATTGTAGTTCTTTAAGCTTAGATTTCTCTATGAATAATGTTATGTTATCATTATCATTTAAGTTTGTGTTTGTGGTTATTAGGTTGTTATAGTGTTTGACTGTTTGTTTAGTATCACCGTGAGTTTGACAAAATCTAATTGAGCTTATGAAATTTTGCATAAGCTACGATCTGACATGATACCAAACACTCAACTAATAGATTAATAATAGTTTCTGTTTTGTACTATTGAAATATGTCTTATTGGTAATGCTATGCTAAATGTTTGTAATAAGTTCATCTGCGATATCGCATAATATATGCAGAGACTGGAGTTCAAACCTTAAATTTATCATTTATTCACTTTAAAGTATGAATTTCTGGTCAGTAAACTACTCGATAAAAAGATTATATTTATTCGCCAATCTACCATTATCTCTTTTATATCAATATCACTTTAACTTACGGCAAAGAAATTGAATTCCCAATTCCAGCGGAATTTTGAACTGCTCTCTTATGTATTTTTCTCTCTCTAATTTCATATGTTATTTTAGTGATTGAATAATAGTTAATTAAATTTGGAAGGAAATTGGAATAACCAAATTGTAAAATACTCATAGACCTAATTAAAGTTTATATCTCACCAAATAAAGATGTGTCTCACCAAATTAGGATCACTAAACCCTAAACTCTCTTTATTCCATATTCAAAGTATTGGTTATTAATTTAATAAAACTTTGATTGAAACAAACAAAAAAGAATCTTAATGAAATTCATCAGCGACTTCCATTCTAATCAGCGGCGACCCACAACAGATATATGCATGCTTTTAGAAAGTTGTATGACTTATGTTAATTGCCATGAAATTTTTAAGCAATTGCGGCTGTTGGTTTTACCTTGCAAAGAGCCCTCTATGCTAGGATTTATGAAGGTGAAGAATGCTCCATTTATTATACTGCAATGGTTGATGCGGTTCTTTCTTGTCGGCATATCTATTGCGCTGCTTGTCTTTACCAATGAATGATTGCTAGGTATGGTGTAGAATTCCCTTCCATGTTGGGGATGTTACGACACTTTCCACCAAGCTATCTCTTATGATGATTTGCAGCTAGTTCTCTACGAGCGGAAGAATGTGCATTGCTCTTCTTTCCATGCCTACCTCGTCCAAGATCTTCTTCCATATCTAAACGGAGAAAAATAAATTCACAATTAATACAAACTTATAATCTATGATAAATTCAAACTTATAATTCAATCAAACATTTAATTCTTACACCAATAGAAACATAATTCATATGGAAAAACATTTCATTTCACTCAGACATTTTGTCAAACGCTTATAGTACAATATAATAAAATTAACATCATATTCACATTTAACTTAATTTGCAACACACAATCATGCTAATATGTAACCAATCTAACAACTAACCAATAATCAACAATTCAAACAACATAATCAACAATTTAACACAAATTCAGAGATAGAAATTTGCTTATGGAGGAACAAAAAAAAACGAATAGAAATGTTAATGGTGATGAGGAATACATAGAATGATAAAAAAGGTAACGAACTTACTTGATGAAGTATGATTTGAAGTTTGATATTGTTGGAACAAATTTCACATTGGTGTGTGAATTGAAAATAAAATTTGAGTCACTCATCGGGTACTAGAGCATACTAGTGTGTAATTTGGGAAAATAAATAATTAAGTCCACATTGGTAAGGTTATACCATTTATTTATTTATTTATTTATTTGTTTATGTAAATGTTAAGTTACTATGTAACCGTTTTAGGGTGTGTTTGATTCGGGGGGTTTGGAGGGGAGGGGATGAGAGAGGAGGTAATATTTTAAATTTTGTATGTTTGGTTCAATTTTTAGAAGGGGATATGAGGGGAGGGGAGCCAAATCCCTCCTAAACTCAATTTTCGTTTCCCCCCAAATTGGGGGGATTTGTAGGGGAGGGGAGGGAAGCTTTTTTTAATTTTATTAAACGGACAAAATTATCCTCAATATATTTTAGAATTTCAATATTATCCTTATTACAATTTTTATTATTAGGTGTTAGTTGTCTTGACCTTATTCCCCCATAGCAGGGTATGTATCTGCTTGATCGTTATATATATTGCTTGTGAGTTTGTGTGTGTATATGTGTTTCTTCGTCTAACAGCAACACATCTATGTTATATTATTTACTAAAACATCGCAGCAAATATTTACATGACAAGATATTTGCGTGACCACCGGGGAGTTTTTGTCGCGGCTGGAACCAATTGGTTTGAAGGAAATTGCGCCATTGTCGAAGGTGAATCGATTGCCTTACTAGAAGCATTGAAAGAAATAGCAGAAAGAGGTATATCAAACGTTATTTTTGAAATGGATTCGAAGAGTGTAGTGGATGCAATTCACAATATAAAAAGTGGTAGCTCAGATTTTAGTTCACTCATTTGTCATGTTAAGCATGTATTGTTATCTAATCCAAACTTTGTGGTAAAGTTTATTAAGCGACAAGCGAATATGGTGGCTCACACGTTAGCTAGGGTAGCCATATCTTGGTCTAGTCGCTGTATTTTTGAGACGTTACCTCTTTGTATTACTACTTTATTGAGCAATGAAATGATATGAGTTTTTTTTTGTCAAAAAAAAAAAAAAAAAAACTTTAATTGTTACTGTAAAATACTTGTAGCAAACGAAGAACTTTATTTATATAAATTATTTACTGCAGGAAAATGGTTGCCTACATGGATGCTGCAAGAACATATACAGGATTAAAGCCAGCTCCAATTATTATGGCTGGATTCTCATCTAGGGGTCCTAGTGTTGTGCAGCCATTGATACTTAAGGTCTACAAACTTCATGAAATGAATATTTTTCGTATTTCTACCGTGAAAAAGTGTCTCGTATAATCTATGGTGAACCAATATTTGAAGATCATTTGAAACTCTAACAACAACTAATGTTGCTTCTCATGACTGAGACAATAAATATTAGTGCCTCAAAGTTCAACTTAAATTCGACTTCTCTTATTGTTTTTGAATCAGCACTGATGATCACTGTCTAGGCCATAAGAACATAGAGAAATATGAACTTCTACTTATAGATGGCAATGTTGGTAGTCGTCAATATGTTTCGCGATTTCCATATATCAGTGTACGGTAGACTACATGTGACACTTCAATTCTCCAACCTAGCGGCCGCCCATTTTTTAGTCCTACATTCAATGAGTACTCTCCTTCATTCATTTTGTGATTACAATGTTTTTGTTTTCTGTTTCAGCCTGACATAACTGTTCCTAGAGTCAACATATATGGCTGCTTATTCACAGGCCGCTAGTCCTTCCAATCTACCATCAGATACACGTCGAGTTCCTTACAATCTGTAACAAGGAACTTCTATGTCGTGTCCTCATATTGCTGGCATTGTTGGTCTTCTCAAGACACTTCATCCTAACTGGAGTCCGACAGCTATCAAATCATCCATCATGACTACCGGTATTTTAGCAAATCAACATCTTAATATCCATAGGTGAAAATAAATTATCTTATAGGTTACCTTTTTACCGAAATCAAGAAAATATGCATAATATAACACCTGCAATGTATTTGAAATAATCAAAGATTGGCCTATTTTTTGGACAAATGTTCTATGTAAATGTTAATAGTGTCATTTTTGAAGAATTTTATCTAATAGAAAACTTTGTTCTTCTTCTAGCTACCACACTAGATAACACCAATCAGCCGATTCATAATGCATTCGATAAGATATAAACTCCATTTGAATATGGTTCAGGACATATTCAACCTAACCTCGCAATGGATCCATGACTTGTTTATGATCTAACCACAACCGATTACTTGAACTTCATATGTGCTTCTGGTCACAATCAAAACTTACTCAAGTTCTTCAATAACAACTCTTACACTTGTCCCGAGTCTTACAATATCGAAAATCTCAATTATCCTTCAATTACCATGACAATTCGAGGATTGAACACTATAAATGTTACTCGTACCGTAACAAATGATAGGTCTCCTAGCACATATATTGTTGAAACTCTCCAACTTGATGAATTTAAGGTTCTTGTTCAACCAAGTTCCTTGACTTTTAAGAAAATTGGAGAAAAGAAGACCTCTCAGGTAACTATGGAGGCAATTGGTTGGCCTCCTCATGGTTTTCCAGGGGAAATTGACATGGACAAATGGCAAACAGAGTTACTAGTCCTATTGTAGTTCTTTTAAGCTTAGATTTCTCTATGAATAATGTTATGTTATCATTATCATTTATAAGTTTGTGTTTGTGGTTATAGTGTTTTTTAGTATCACCGTGAGTTTGAGAAAATCTAAACCCAACTTCTATAATCTCGCGTAAGCTACAATCGATGTGATATAATAATTTGTGTTTTGTGTTTTGTACTATTGAAATGTCAGTGTTATGCTAGATGTTTGTAACAAGCTTAGTTGGGATATCACTTAATATATGCAGACTAAAGTTAGAACCCTAAATTTCTCACCTCACGGAATGAATTTCTAGGCAACTAAGCTACTTAATAAATAAACAAAACTAGTCGGCCACCCGTGCGTTGCACGGGTTCAACAGAACACCATTTATATATCAATCATGGATGTTATCAATCATGGATGTTGTTGACCATGGTAAATTAAACAACCACATTATTATTCGGCCCGTGGGTTGCACCGGTTTGGAGTAAAGCCATATATATAACAATCATGGATGCTATGAGCCAAAATTAAGCAAATTTGTTCATTTCACATCTAGGGTTGAACTGCAATTTAATTGCAAGATCATTCATCGTATAAGGTGTCGTGCCTAGTGGAAAGAAAACATAGGCACTTAGTTGAAAGTGGTCTCACCTTGCTATCACAAGCCAACTAACCTATGAAATACTGTGATCATGCCTGTTTTCCTTATAAAGAGAGTTCCTACATCTGTGTTGGAGAATAAGTCATCCTACTATATTCATCCAAATAAACAACCCCGCTATAAGGCGCAAAATATGATCATTAAGATGAAGCATTCCAAAAAGCATAAAATTCAAGTTTGGTACAGATATTACAACACAAGATTAAAAACAAAGAAAAGCAAGATAGTTCCAAAGTTAAATAATGGGAATTCTAGAGCATATAATGATGCTGACTTTGATAGAATATCTTCCGGCTGCTGGATGTTGAATGAGCATAGAGTGCTTGATTCCTTGCATATTCATTATTTGAAAATTCAGTAGTAAAACAAACAAATGAAAAATAAGAGATAAAATAGCAACCATTTGTTTAGTGGTATGTACCTAGCAAAGGGGTGCAACTTTGATTCCACCTGTTTTATTCATCTCATTTATTCTACCACTTTTTCCAATTTAATAACTATCTCTTCTCTTTAATCTTCACTTCATTCCATTTGCTATATTTGCTACTACATATTTATCATCATTTGCCTTTTCATCGTGTCAACTTCTTAATCTGAAACAATTGAAGGGCATTGATGTTGAGTAGACATGAAGGTTAAGAAAGTAAACAAAAATTTGATGTAAATAGAAACTTATAGAATTATCATATTGAAGCTATGACAAAATATAGAAAATGTGTTTAACACCTTTAAGCAATATCTTATAGTACATAAACATAATCATCCATACAATGCTAAACTGAACAATAAACTCAATTTCCATAGAAATAGTGTTTAAGACCAATTATTTTTTATGTAAATAAAAAGTAAACATGTATAATTGGTTGGTTGGGTTAATACATAAATGATTAGAAACAAATTATTTCATCTTTGCCAAATCAATAATGGCCATTTAGGAAAGCAAACAAAAATTTGATGTAAATAGAAATCAACATATTGAAGCTAAGTGAAAATGTCAAAGTAAATGAAAACATTTCATATCATTGAAAACACTTTTTACAAAAGGAATCAAGAGTATTCTTTTAAAACCTCTATTGAAACTACACTCATGGCTACACTCATACAAAGAATAGGCATAATTTAAAAACACACTCTAGAGATGTAAAGCTCCCCATTGATTTATTGGGACCTTTGGTTTTCTATGCGAAATGCATTTTTCACTATCAAGTGTTAGATGCATCATGTTGATAAAATAAAAACACAATTTAAAAACAGGGATTTGGAGGTGTTCACTCATAGGCTTTGGATATCGAAATTTGGAGAATTAGAATGTTAATTCTTAAGATAGACCATGTGATCATTTAGTAAATTTAAGGCATGAATTTAGAGTCAGGGACTACAATATTTAATGTGCAGCAAGGGACATGGGATTAATCCTTTATCTTCTTTTTTCCCCTTAAGTTGGTCTTTTATATTCCCCTCTAAAGAGGAACCATTTTCTAATGTATTTATCGTTACCTCAAAATTTGTACTTTTGGTTGCTATCTCCTGCAAAACAATATCAATGACAATATGTCTCCACTTGCACAGCCCTTGCAACTCCACGAGGGTTTCAAGAACAGAAAACCAAAAACAAACCCTCCTCCTGATACTTGAATTGATGTTCAATCAGTCTCCACTTGCACAGCCCTTGCAACCACAGTGAACGCATTCTATAACCTTCTCCTCCCTAAGTTGTTTTGGTACTCTGCAAACACAGGTGGTGGCAAAATTGTGATCGCGTGGCTGCATGCACCTTAAGCAGCATAGACGTTCATAACCAGGCTGCAAATCAAAAACAAAAACATAGTATAAGTGCTCAAATCCAAGAAAGTATAGTAATAATATTACACTGGTAGAATAATTAGTAGTGGTAGACAATATGTGATATATTCCTTCATATTTGTTATATATATCTCTTTTATCATCTTCAATTCTTTCTCTTGTAATAGCTTTTCTAATCATTTTACACCTCTCTTTTACAATAATTCTGCAAGGCAAAGAGAAAACAAAGGAAAACATGAGATATCCAAAGAAAAATGAAAATAAATGCATTCCACATTTTGGCCAACCATGCTAACCTCCAACTTTAATTGGCAAAAAAGCTCAGTCTATTACAACACAAAAGAAGTAGTTCTTAACACATACTAAACTTGCAATTTATTTCCTTAACTCATAAGCTAAACCAAGATAAACACATTTCTTCTATGTTTTTCATACTTTAATTTCAGCAGCAAAGTCTACATAACCTAAGCTAAAAAAGATTTGAAGACAAAAGGTTTGTCTTTAGATGCTAAAATAAAATCAACAGACACAAATACCCTTCATACTATTTCATAATCCACTAAAAGCAGTAGACATATAAACTAAAACTTTGCAAGTTTATTAAATTCCTCATTCTTCAAGCAAGGAACATCAGCAGAAACAGCTTCAATCTTTCTTTTAAGGGATTTTAGTTCAACTTGTAAACCTTCCTTTACAGGGTAATCAATTGTATCATTGGCCAGCTTCTGCCCATCACAGCTATATGCAGAGTCATTCAAGCTTGGATCTTCACTAAAATCTGGTAGAACAATGATACTTGAGGATGAAAGCTGCACAAAAAAAATCCATAAAGAATGATAAATAAAAACTCAAAACCAAACATCTGGTATAACATATATAGCTTCTTAAAAATTAAAAGTAAATTCATAAAGAAACTTACACTGCTATCAAAATCAGTAAAAAACTTATCAAAGAACATATCAACCAAAAATACATCATTGCAAATACCCAGAACTTTGAAGTACCTAGAATCTCCTTTGGCTTCGACCTTAGATTTTCAACATTGAAGAGAATCGGCTCGCCATAAATAACCTCCATTTCATCCGGAAACAACAATACAAAATCATAAAAATTGAAAATCCATGTACCTGGGTTTCCAAGTTCTCAAACTCTGCCAAAACTTCCTCTTCATCTTCTACTGATAATTCCTCCCCAAGTATTGCATAAATTTCCTTCAAATTCAACAAAATAATGTAAACCATCAGCAAGTTTCAATCCCTGCATAATAAGGAAATCAATATCATTACACAAAATATAAACCAACATAGAACTATGGCCACACTAGGTAGAGTTCTGCAACATAAACCATACTATTAATACAACATAGCATCGAGTTAACAGTGGAAGCTCAATCAGCAATTAGAGTTAAATTTCCTGGGCTTGGACGACTCTCCGACACAGAAAGCTTGATTGAGGTACTGTCTTCCATAAAAATGCAGGAGATGGGAATTGCCAAAGAAAAAGTAGCAGCTAAATAGTAACAACACAAACTGAGTAACTCAAGCCCAGCATCCTTAGGCCAATATAATTTATAGAAACTATTTAGACATTATAAAATTATGCGAACTTTCCAATTTCATTTACATATATGTTTCCCTCACGTCTCTCATGGCTTTCTACCAAATATCTTGTCCAGTTTCAAACATTCATAATTTCCATCTCACCGCTCTCACCCCCTCAATTTCGAATTTCAAAGTATATGGACTCTTGTTATTTTTTAAACTTGCAGCTAGACTACATTCAATTGCTCTTGTTCAAAACCAACACAAGTGTTATTAGAATTTAAGTTCTGTACTATGCAAGGCAACATCAAATAGCCATGAGCCTAAACCAAGTCCCTTAAACATTTTTAGCAGCAAAACTGAGCATAATAATGGCACTGTGGTTCTCACAAAATGATGAAAATAAGCAGTAACATAAGTATTTCAGCATGAAATCAGCAGACATCATCTGGTTAAAGTAATCTTAGTGTTGCAAGACTATAAATCCTAGTAATTAGCTGTGATTTAACTGATAATAATTACATTCATTCCACAGTAAAAAAAGGTGCAACTAACTGATAACCATGTTCAGCCACATACTCAATGCCCTCTTGAAAGACCAAATTCAATGGCCTCTTGAAATACCAAATTTTAGTTACTTGCAAAATACTCCTTCACTTGAAAAAATCCAATTCAAAACTTTCATTTATCAGACAATGTTCAAAGCTTTCACTTATAGCACAATGCTTCATGACAGCATGTATTAAGGATAATATGAGTCTATATAAAACTAACTTTAAAGAAGATAGCAAAGCTCACAACACAAGATCACCAATTTTATTTAATAAGTAGCATCAGTGCATCACCATCCACCATAACCACCACACATCACCACCACCTCCAATCTTCAACCATCCTCACCAAGAAAAAAAAAAGCAACGAAAAAAAAAAACAAATAAATAGAGCATAGAAATTAAGATCGAACCAGAGAAAGAAGGAGCAAGAAGTTGTAGTCCTGCTACCTTAGGTATATATCAATCACTACATCTTTAAAAAACCACCTCGTAACACTATTCCCAGATTTATGAAATATCTGAGAACAAAAAGAATACAAAAGAGCAACCCTCATAACCGTAACTCAAGCAAAGAAAATTGGCAACTAAAAACCTAAGGTTTTTCCACAAACAGAAAGAATGCCTATGCTTTATTCAATTCTATATTTGATAACCCTAGTTTTGAGAGGTGAAAGGTGAAACAACAATCTATCAAAGCCAAATACTTATACCAAATTAAAAATCCAGAATATTCACAATTCACAATCACAAAGTCAATTATGAGTATTTAATTTATGCAATTGAAACCTATATTCTTACCGGCGGTGCCATCATAAATTCCGACTTGATTGCAACCTTAATGCCCAACCCTACTGCAAAAATCAACAAACAAAGTTAAAAAAAAAAGTAATTGAAATAGAGGAAGTAAAATCGAAGAATGATAAGAGAGAAAGAGACCACAAACCGCCACAAGAACTCTCTCGGCCGGAACTCCTCCTCCTCGCCGGAACTTCTCTCCCGCCGGCAAATATTTTCTCACTCGGCCACTCCCTCACTCTCACGAGTGGTTGATTTGTAGATGGTGGTGGAGGTTGTTGTGTGGATGTTATGGTGAAGGATGAGATGGAGAGTGCAGAGAGAAAGAGAGATGAAAGTGTGAGAGGAAGGTGAGAAAGAGCAGAGCGAACGAGAGAGAGAGGGGGAAGAGAGAGAAAAAAAACTTCACAAATGAGAAAAATTGAGAAATCAATCATAAAACCATAGTTGTTTCCATAAACCACTTGTGCCAGTTGTTTGCATAAACCAGCAATACCTGTTGTTTGCATAAACCAGCAATTATAGGAGAGGTCCACATGAGACATCTGGCAAAAAATTATTTGAATGAATGCAAACCTAGAGGATGGAGATAGATGTCAAAGGCTAATTGGGTAAAGATTAGGGTTTCAAATAAGCAAAGATTTAGGGCTTCCAAGACAGCCTTGTAACCTAGGTGTGTCAAAATTTTATTGGATGATAGAAAAATATGGCAAAGCACTATTGGGTGAAGATTAGGGTTTCAAATTTTCCATTGATTTAGGGCTGACAAAACAGCCTTACCTTTAGTATAATAAGATAAGATAAGATAAGATTATGTTTATGACTTTATTCCTTAATCTACCATTATCTCTTTTATATCATATCACTTTAACTTGAGCTAAAAAATTAAATTCCCAATTCCAGTAGAACTTTGAACTGCTCTGTTATGTATTTTATTTTTCTCTCTAATTTCATATAACATTTTAGTGATTGAATAAGGGTCCGTTTGGCCCAGCTTTTTTTAGAGCTTATGCAAACAGCTTATTCAATATAAATTAAGTTTTATGAGCTATTTTATCATAAACTAGCTTGACAAACTTATAATAATATGTAAAAATTACATTGTTTGCAAAAGCTCTAAATAAGAGGAAAAAAAGTCAGGTCGAGCAGTTAATTAAAATTTGAAGGAAATTGGGATAATCAAATTGTAAAATACTCATATGCCTAATTAAATATTCTATCCCACCAAATTAGATCACCCTAAACTATGATTTATTAATTTAATAAAACAATGGTTTAAAAAAAAATTATAATGAAATTGGACAGATTTTTAATTTGAAAACTAATTTAGAAGAAAAAATTGAAGGAGAAAAGAAAAGAATGAAGCCTCAGTCTGATATTGTGAAAAGTGTGCATCAGGCATCGTATAAACGATTTAGATTTCAGACGGCACTTGCTATAACAAGTAATCATCATTGGCTTCATTGAAAATATATATAATCACGTTTGAAAATATAAATACTAGTAGTAATCAAGAAGACAGGTGAAAGATTCAATTTTCGTTTTTCAGTATGAAATGTTAAACAGTGAAGTTGATCTTACGCCGCAGAAAACAGCTACAAGAGAGTTTGAAGGGATGGCGAGAGTTTATATAGGAAACCGGAAAAAATTAAAACCCTATCCCACTTTTATTTTTCAGTCATATACATTTTCTTAAAAGAAAATATTTAATTAATTTATTAGTTTAATATGCCTACATAGTCTTTTTAGAATTTCTACTCAATTCTTTTGATGACTCAGAAATCGAATAATATTGATATGACTTGAACGATTTAATAATATGTCTCCATTAACCATCCCACCGCATAAAATTCACACCAAACAAAGGATATTAAGGATTTTACCAGACGTTCAATTACAATTTTGCTAAACTTGCTTATACAACAAAACGTATCAACTCGAAAGACAGACCTTGGAGTTGGAATTTGAAGTTTCAATTTAAGAACCTCTTGTAACAAAAAAGGAGTACGTTGGGATCAATTTAAAATTACGCAAATACAACGATAAATTTGTACACGTTTAACTTTGATCTGTGTGGAAACAACTGTAAGCATTAACCTAATAAACTAAAACCAATAATGAGAGAGAGCATAGGGTTGATAATTACTTTGCACAAATCTGAATTGCATTCAAAATTGCCAGGGACTTTTTAGCAATTCAAATGAATGGAACACCTATTTTTTTACCAAAAAAAACAGTGCAACAAAAACTTTCACTTCATTTCTATTGTCAAAAAAAGAAAAAACTTTCATTTATAATATATGGTGTAGATGGCATAAAACTACTGATGGTATTGGTATGTTTGAATATATATCTTTCAAGTATGCGCGATTAGTATTCTATATAATAATTCTAAACTTTCATTACTTGCTCGCTTCGAATGAGTCATGACAAAACAAGCATACAATCATAAACAAACCCAGATTAGCAGACAAGAGAGAGATATTCCAAGACAACATTATACAGTAGGCTCAAAAAGGTCAAACTATTAATAGAATACTTCAGATTTCATAGTTGATGTCACTGACAACTGCTCAAGAGCATGCATGTCAGATTTTTCAAATACAGCTAGGATAAAGAGGTCTAACAATCTCATATTGCAAATCCATAGGATACATACACCCAAATAACTACTCCCTAATTATGTATTGAAGTTTTCACAGAACCAGCAGAACAACCTAAAACAGCAGGGCTCCACCAGTTTGGTGCAACATAGCATCGATCTCATCTCCATCTTCCATTTCAAGCTGAAGGACAATGAATAAAGAATTTAGTGTTATGCATAGTTTATTGCATATATTTCCGGTGTTAAAAAAGTCAACGAGAAGGACAAACCTCATCAGGAGTCTGTTCTGCACGGAGACGGCGACCATCAAATAAGAAGGCAATTGAGTTCAGGTCGACAGATTGTCGATCACAGTAAGCATTCATCAGCTTCTTCAGCTGAGTGTTTCTCTTAATCCTAAAAAATACTTCATTTCCGTCCTACAATAATATAAAAATTACTTAGGACAACGACTCGCTGTGATGCAAATAAATGTTATATAGTGCATAACAAAATAACATTGATTAGATCATATAACTATGACCATCGTATGAATACATCCAAAAACTGACTTCAAGGTAATCACCGTGTTATCAAATAGCAGCAACGATATATAACATAACAATTAAACGCTGACTTCAAGGTAATCACCGTGTTATCAAAAAGCAGCAATAACATATAACATAAACATTAAATAAACAGGTTTTAGAGGGTCAGGGGTTCTGGTGGTGAAGGGAACTTAATGGAAGAAGGGCAAAGGGAACAAATAATTGTTTACTGGTAATAATAACTTGAATCAGGAATCATCAAACAATCACAGAAATAAATGTGCAAATATAAGACATCACAACTACAATCAAATTGAGAAAGTCCACACAAAATCATATCTATAAATTCAACAGAGATAATATCCCTAAAAATACAAGTGGAAGAACTTTCGGACAAAGAGAAACCTTGCACAACAAAATCTACCACAATAACAATCTAAGACCTATAAGCATCATGACCAAAAAATTAATATCGAAGTTTGCATTTAAACCAAAAAATTCCTCATTTATACTTAATTTTTAAACTTAAATTTAGAGACGCCAAAAAATAGTAACATAGTACACAATTTTTGGGTATGCGGTACGGTACACTACCTGTAATGTATTCATAAACTGTCAACCTCTATTTTTTCAATCATGTTTACTAAATTGGTCTCGATATTGTTACCTTAAAGGGAAGGTTTAGTGAATCTAAATAAAAACAAATCAATCAATGAAATGTCTGTCCAACTAATAATACACAGTCTTAGACTAATCTTCATGTCTTCTGCATTGGAAAACAGCCTATCATCCTTATCATTAGCATATAGTTTCATAGTTTCATTACCCTTCTAATCATAGCCTAACCCAAACCAACTTATACATGAAAAAACACCCAAATTCGAAATTCACTGGTGGTTTGACAGAATTTAGTGACCTAGCATTGAATTCTAATACATTTAAAAATAAAATAACAAAAAAAACTGACAAACCCTAAACTCACTGGCATACTAAAGCATCATAATCTTGCATCGAATTTAACAACTGATATATCAAAGAACCCCAATCGGTGACTCACTTGGGTTTCTCAAAATTCTGTAACTATGAATCTAATCCTAATACTTTCAAAAATGAAACAACAATAAAAAAATTACAAATCGTCAATTCACATACTGAAACTCAAACATAATACTCTCTCGCATAGTTGCATTAAACAAAAAAACTCTCTGTATACATAACATCATCATTGTTACTTGAATTTAACATATATTCCATATCAGCAACAAAGAGATCTAAATAGATAATGAAATCTAACACAGTATACTAACAATTTAGAGATTATATACATGATTAACACTAATTTAACGAACAATCTTTATTTCAATGACTAAAACTAATACAAACATACACAAAAATATAACACACAACGAATATTACTTTTCTTCTTCATTTTTTTAACAGAAAAAAAAAAAACAATATTACTGAAAACTAACACGAATAGAACGAAAACATAATTTCCAGTCACAGATAAAGTAAAGTAAAATTAATAAAAAAATAATAACGAAAACAAAAAGGAACGAAAATTGATCGATCGGAAAAACGAACCTGGCCTTTGACCTTCAAATTGATGTGAGCGATGTCGTTAGGTTTCTTGTCTTCCTCGGCGTTGGGAGTAGGGTTAGGGTTTGGAGTAGCAGACATCGTGGTTCTTCTTCTTCTTCTTCTTCTTCTTCTTCTCTCTGAAAATTAGGGTTCTATTTCGAATCTGATTTTGAAGTGTGTGTGTGTGTCAGTTTTGCTTTTTTATTAAGCTTCCTTAATGGGCTTTTTATAGTGGGCTTGAATGGTCCAGTTTATAAACGTTTCGAATTCAAGCAATAAATTGTCGTGAGAAGACGTGCACCGTAATTCGTACATTTACACCTCCCTTTATTTGTTTTGTTTTTTACTAAGGATAGTTACATGTACGATGTACTTATTAATTTCTTTTCTTTCTTTTTCTTTTTTCTGTCGTTAGCCTTCTGGTTCCAGGAAGAAGGGGTCCCAGTATTCCACCAAAAATTGAACTTAGTTTTCCCGAACGATCTGTCTTAAAGGATATTATTAACCACTTGAAGTTAATGTATTGGTTTACGTAACTAATTTCATTTACTATATATTATTTTTTTTAAAAAAAAATACTATATATTATTATATATTAAAATCCTGTTAATTTTTAATTAACAATTTATTACCCCATGTGTTTCAATTGAGTTAGCAATATTGTAACCCGAAAAAATTGAGTTAGCAATATTTCTTTTTTCTAGTATTTCGGGACACTGTTTAGCATTTTTTTTTATTTTGAGTTAAAAACATTTCTTACGATAATAATTAATTGTGTTAATTTCAATTTCAAAGAGTTTCAGTTACTAAAATGCACTCTTATTAGTAAGTTGAAATAATAAGAAATTAGTGAAAAAAACAAATAAATATAGTATTGGTAAGGAACAAATAATTTAAGGCCTAATGGCTAATACAATCAATACTTGGTCGGTTACTATAAAAATTGTTTTGTACCGATGCCACTAATACATCAACTGAATTATCCCTATGCAACGTTGGGAAAGTTCCAACACACTACAATTACTGTACAATGTGTAGCTCTTGCATCTCTTGGAGTAGTACAATTTTAGCCTTTGAGATACATCACATTCACATGAAGTGCATACACCGTGATAACGAATCTACCGTGGCTTCGAAGATTACTCCAAGGCATTTGATTTCATTTAGTCAAATGCTCCAATTTGACTTCACATTAATATAAGATGAGAAAAGGTACAAGTAGTATTTCTAGTAGTGAAAATATAAGATGAAAATATATAGTTTGAAGTTCATTTTTTATGTTGTTTGTCAACGATCAGGATTAACTTAATTGAATTTGGATTTTAGTAGTATATAATATATATTTTAATCAAAATATTCTAAAGTAAATTATTACAATTGTTATGTTCTAGATGCATGTTTTGCATCAAACGGTCGTTACTAATTTTTTAACACATCTCTCAAATATCAAGTTACATGTATATGGGGAAAAAAATGACAAGAGGGGGGCCTCAGCCCCTACTTACCCCCCTTATGTTCGTCCCTAGTACAAGTAGTATTTCTAGTAGTGAAAAAAGTATGAAAAATGCTAAACATATTTTTGGTACATTGGTTAACGAAATAAAAAAGATAATAAAATTCTAGAAATATTTTAAAAAAATATTTTTTACTTAAAGTTTTTGTTTTTGTTTTCATTTTTATATGACAACTATTTAACATGACCAAAGGGTACGTGTAGTACTAGTATTCCCCTTACAACAAAGACTTGGTCAAATGATTGAATGTCACACCAACAACACACACTATGGACCATTTCATACAATGTTTAAGTGAACTAAGGAAGCTCTCAAAAAGGACCTACATGTAGGTATGACAACAGGACTGGGTGGAAGACGAGTTTTGCACCCTCCAAATCAAAATCCATGAGATTGAGTATTCTAATATCCTTTGCAATTTTTAATAGAGATCAAAAGTAAAACTTTAAATTCATATTCGACGGAGTTCGGTATCTTGATAGGGTTCAGGTATCCCCATCTAGCCTCATCTCTGTCTAGCCAAAACTATTATATTTCAACATTATAATTTTTTTAAACAAAAAAAAATAGAGAAAATATGGATGCATTTTGCCTAAATATAATAATAAACATGTGAATGTATTTAAAAATTTGTTTAAGGGTTTCAAATCTATGAGAGGTAAGATATAATTTTGATATAAGTGTTGTGGGTTCAGAGATGGGTTCAAGTAGGTATCAATGTTCTCATTACTTATCCCACCCTCCCATTTTGAAATTAAAAAAAAAAAACTCAAACTCAGTTAATTCAGAGTTTCCCAATCAACTTCAGGGTAGGTATCCACATGTACGGGTTCTATTGTCATGCCTACGACATGTTCACAGGCAATACAAATTGCTCTCTAAACCACCAAAAGATTGCATTCCATAGTTCATACTATCATCGCAAACAGACATGAGACAAATAAATTGTTCTGGACTGGCCTAAGCCCAACTAGGTGTCGAGCACAACCCACTTAGGCGTCGACCTCGGGCCAATGACATGATGACCCAGACCCACACACTCTTGCTCAACGGCCATAGAAGCTTGCACTTCTGTAATAGTCAACATCAGAATAATTGTCGTTTATTACTAATCATGGCTTTTCAATTGTTATTCTAACATCCATTAATGTTGATGTCGCAAAAACCGCCCACATTGATGGATTTGTCCCCACATTGGGGCTATATACATCATTCTCGTGTAGAAGGATCAGGTAATCTGACTTCCCTACTCTCAAACCTCTCATTTCACTCATATACTTACTTGAGCGTCGGAGTATATTGCATGTACATGATATTGTGTCCGCAAACGTACAACTCTGTCATAGTAATCAGATATCGATCTCACAAAGACTCGCGTTACAAAAGTTTCGTTTCGTATATTAACTAATTGAAGGTATAAAATTAAAATTAAGATGAGATTGAATTGGCTTATTAGGAATAAAATAAAGAAAATAATAAATATATCAATAAGCATCATAGAATTACAGGTCATCACAATTATGTTAGTTATTAATCCTCTCCTCACTCTAAAGTGATCAACTTGATTAAAGATGGTATACTTAAATTACTTACGTTCTCTTTCAAGACAATAAACAGAACTGTTAGCATAAGCGTGTCTTAACCCAACCTAATCCCCTATTTTTACGGTTACTAGACTAGTGAACCCAATAAGTTTCATTCCTCTTCCGCCCTAAAAGTAAGTATATGTGTAAGGATATGAATTACATAATCTCCATCAAGGGACATCGTCATATTTTAGAATTGGAACACTCAAAACATTGGTAAGAACATGTAGAAAACTCGTAAAGAAAACTAGAATTATAAAAGTACTATATATCATTGCAAAATAAAGAGTTGCGGAATTTTTACTAGTGTTGAAGCCTCATTTACAATATGATTTTTTGCTCTATTAATAACGTAGAAGGTTTCAATGACCAAATAAATTAAGTGATTGCTCAAATTACACAAAGAAAAACTTTTAAAATACAATAGACATATTGCCACGACCATGCATGGTGAGATTGACATGGACCGTGGCAAGCACAAACTTTACAAGAACCATGCTTTTGGCATGGTTGCTAGTACACAAGCACATGGACGATTGGCACGGATGTGTGGCTTGGCTGATAAGCTTTCTTTGATTTCTCTTGCTCTTTAGTCTCCAAAAATGCTCATTAAAATTCACTAAATCACTTAATAGTACTTCAAAGTTTTTTTTTTAGACAAAAAAAAAGTGTTTTTTTTTTAAAAAAAAACATTTTTAAAATTACTTCAAAGTCTTTGTATAAGATGAATGACTCATAAAAGCTCCATTTATCATCACTTTTCATTCAATAGACATATTGAATGAAAAGTTTTAAAATACTTTTAAAATACACAAAGAAAAACTTTTAAAATACAATAGACATATTGCCACGACCATGCATGGTGAGATTGACATGGACCGTGGCAAGCACAAACTTTACAAGAACCATGCTTTTGGCATGGTTGCTAGTACACAGGCACATGGATGATTGGCACGGATGTGTGGCTTGGCTGATAAGCTTTCTTTGATTTCTCTTGCTCTTTAGTCTCCAAAAATGCTCATTAAAATTCACTAAATCACTTAATAGTACTTCAAAGTTTTTTTTTTAGACAAAAAAAAAGTGTTTTTTTTTTAAAAAAACATTTTTAAAATTACTTCAAAGTCTTTGTATAAGATGAATGACTCATAAAAGCTCCATTTATCATCACTTTTCATTCAATTTCCATCACCTAATCCATACTCCACTTATTATTAAAAAACAAACAAAATGTAGTAAAGATAGTACAAATTTTAAATAGAACATAAAATAACTATAGAAAATAGCTAAATAAAATAGGCATAAAATATACCTATCAAATTCCTCCATGCTTGAATCCTTGCTTATCCTCAGGCAAAATTGCATTGATAAAAAAAAATCAAGCACAATAAAATTGAAAAAAAAAACTTAACATAGCAAAATACTCATGCAGGCGACATACTCATTCAAATTAGAGAATTGACAGCTACAATCTAAATTAGAGTTAAACTCCACAAAAGTATAATTTCTCAATGATCAAACCTCACAAAATCACTCAAAGTATATAACGGATGAGTTGATTTTTCACTCAAGATTCAAGAATCATAAAAAAAAATCACTCAAATAGAGTGGCGAAGCTTTGACAATTTGCTTTAACAGAACCAGTTTGGTGCAACATAGCATCGATCTCATCTCCATCTTCCATTTCAAGCTGAAGGACAATGAATAAAGAATTTAGTGTTATGCATAGTTTATTGCATATATTTCCGGTGTTAAAAAAGTCAACGAGAAGGACAAACCTCATCAGGAGTCTGTTCTGCACGGAGACGCCAACCATCAAATATGAAGGCAATTGAGTTCAGGTCGACAGATTGTCGATCACAGTAAGCATTCATCAGCTTCTTCAGCTGAGTGTTTCTCTTAATCCTAAAAAATACTTCATTTCCGTCCTACAATAATATAAAAATTACTTAGGACAACGACTCGCTGTGATGCAAATAAATGTTATATAGTGCATAACAAAATAACATTGATTAGATCATATAACTATGACCATCGTATGAATACATCCAAAAACTGACTTCAAGGTAATCACCGTGTTATCAAATAGCAGCAACGATATATAACATAACAATTAAACGCTGACTTCAAGGTAATCACCGTGTTATCAAAAAGCAGCAATAACATATAACATAAACATTAAATAAACAGGTTTTAGAGGGTCAGGGGTTCTGGTGGTGAAGGGAACTTAATGGAAGAAGGGCAAAGGGAACAAATAATTGTTTACTGGTAATAATAACTTGAATCAGGAATCATCAAACAATCACAGAAATAAATGTGCAAATATAAGACATCACAACTACAATCAAATTGAGAAAGTCCACACAAAATCATATCTATAAATTCAACAGAGATAATATCCCTAAAAATACAAGTGGAAGAACTTTCGGACAAAGAGAAACCTTGCACAACAAAATCTACCACAATAACAATCTAAGACCTATAAGCATCATGACCAAAAAATTAATATCGAAGTTTGCATTTAAACCAAAAAATTCCTCATTTATACTTAATTTTTAAACTTAAATTTAGAGACGCCAAAAAATAGTAACATAGTACACAATTTTTGGGTATGCGGTACGGTACACTACCTGTAATGTATTCATAAACTGTCAACCTCTATTTTTTCAATCATGTTTACTAAATTGGTCTCGATATTGTTACCTTAAAGGGAAGGTTTAGTGAATCTAAATAAAAACAAATCAATCAATGAAATGTCTGTCCAACTAATAATACACAGTCTTAGACTAATCTTCATGTCTTCTGCATTGGAAAACAGCCTATCATCCTTATCATTAGCATATAGTTTCATAGTTTCATTACCCTTCTAATCATAGCCTAACCCAAACCAACTTATACATGAAAAAACACCCAAATTCGAAATTCACTGGTGGTTTGACAGAATTTAGTGACCTAGCATTGAATTCTAATACATTTAAAAATAAAATAACAAAAAAAACTGACAAACCCTAAACTCACTGGCATACTAAAGCATCATAATCTTGCATCGAATTTAACAACTGATATATCAAAGAACCCCAATCGGTGACTCACTTGGGTTTCTCAAAATTCTGTAACTATGAATCTAATCCTAATACTTTCAAAAATGAAACAACAATAAAAAAATTACAAATCGTCAATTCACATACTGAAACTCAAACATAATACTCTCTCGCATAGTTGCATTAAACAAAAAAACTCTCTGTATACATAACATCATCATTGTTACTTGAATTTAACATATATTCCATATCAGCAACAAAGAGATCTAAATAGATAATGAAATCTAACACAGTATACTAACAATTTAGAGATTATATACATGATTAACACTAATTTAACGAACAATCTTTATTTCAATGACTAAAACTAATACAAACATACACAAAAATATAACACACAACGAATATTACTTTTCTTCTTCATTTTTTTAACAGAAAAAAAAAAAACAATATTACTGAAAACTAACACGAATAGAACGAAAACATAATTTCCAGTCACAGATAAAGTAAAGTAAAATTAATAAAAAAATAATAACGAAAACAAAAAGGAACGAAAATTGATCGATCGGAAAAACGAACCTGGCCTTTGACCTTCAAATTGATGTGAGCGATGTCGTTAGGTTTCTTGTCTTCCTCGGCGTTGGGAGTAGGGTTAGGGTTTGGAGTAGCAGACATCGTGGTTCTTCTTCTTCTTCTTCTTCTTCTTCTTCTCTCTGAAAATTAGGGTTCTATTTCGAATCTGATTTTGAAGTGTGTGTGTGTGTCAGTTTTGCTTTTTTATTAAGCTTCCTTAATGGGCTTTTTATAGTGGGCTTGAATGGTCCAGTTTATAAACGTTTCGAATTCAAGCAATAAATTGTCGTGAGAAGACGTGCACCGTAATTCGTACATTTACACCTCCCTTTATTTGTTTTGTTTTTTACTAAGGATAGTTACATGTACGATGTACTTATTAATTTCTTTTCTTTCTTTTTCTTTTTTCTGTCGTTAGCCTTCTGGTTCCAGGAAGAAGGGGTCCCAGTATTCCACCAAAAATTGAACTTAGTTTTCCCGAACGATCTGTCTTAAAGGATATTATTAACCACTTGAAGTTAATGTATTGGTTTACGTAACTAATTTCATTTACTATATATTATTTTTTTTTAAAAAAAATACTATATATTATTATATATTAAAATCCTGTTAATTTTTAATTAACAATTTATTACCCCATGTGTTTCAATTGAGTTAGCAATATTGTAACCCGAAAAAATTGAGTTAGCAATATTTCTTTTTTCTAGTATTTCGGGACACTGTTTAGCATTTTTTTTTATTTTGAGTTAAAAACATTTCTTACGATAATAATTAATTGTGTTAATTTCAATTTCAAAGAGTTTCAGTTACTAAAATGCACTCTTATTAGTAAGTTGAAATAATAAGAAATTAGTGAAAAAAACAAATAAATATAGTATTGGTAAGGAACAAATAATTTAAGGCCTAATGGCTAATACAATCAATACTTGGTCGGTTACTATAAAAATTGTTTTGTACCGATGCCACTAATACATCAACTGAATTATCCCTATGCAACGTTGGGAAAGTTCCAACACACTACAATTACTGTACAATGTGTAGCTCTTGCATCTCTTGGAGTAGTACAATTTTAGCCTTTGAGATACATCACATTCACATGAAGTGCATACACCGTGATAACGAATCTACCGTGGCTTCGAAGATTACTCCAAGGCATTTGATTTCATTTAGTCAAATGCTCCAATTTGACTTCACATTAATATAAGATGAGAAAAGGTACAAGTAGTATTTCTAGTAGTGAAAATATAAGATGAAAATATATAGTTTGAAGTTCATTTTTTATGTTGTTTGTCAACGATCAGGATTAACTTAATTGAATTTGGATTTTAGTAGTATATAATATATATTTTAATCAAAATATTCTAAAGTAAATTATTACAATTGTTATGTTCTAGATGCATGTTTTGCATCAAACGGTCGTTACTAATTTTTTAACACATCTCTCAAATATCAAGTTACATGTATATGGGGAAAAAAATGACAAGAGGGGGGCCTCAGCCCCTACTTACCCCCCTTATGTTCGTCCCTAGTACAAGTAGTATTTCTAGTAGTGAAAAAAGTATGAAAAATGCTAAACATATTTTTGGTACATTGGTTAACGAAATAAAAAAGATAATAAAATTCTAGAAATATTTTAAAAAAATATTTTTTACTTAAAGTTTTTGTTTTTGTTTTCATTTTTATATGACAACTATTTAACATGACCAAAGGGTACGTGTAGTACTAGTATTCCCCTTACAACAAAGACTTGGTCAAATGATTGAATGTCACACCAACAACACACACTATGGACCATTTCATACAATGTTTAAGTGAACTAAGGAAGCTCTCAAAAAGGACCTACATGTAGGTATGACAACAGGACTGGGTGGAAGACGAGTTTTGCACCCTCCAAATCAAAATCCATGAGATTGAGTATTCTAATATCCTTTGCAATTTTTAATAGAGATCAAAAGTAAAACTTTAAATTCATATTCGACGGAGTTCGGTATCTTGATAGGGTTCAGGTATCCCCATCTAGCCTCATCTCTGTCTAGCCAAAACTATTATATTTCAACATTATAATTTTTTTAAACAAAAAAAAATAGAGAAAATATGGATGCATTTTGCCTAAATATAATAATAAACATGTGAATGTATTTAAAAATTTGTTTAAGGGTTTCAAATCTATGAGAGGTAAGATATAATTTTGATATAAGTGTTGTGGGTTCAGAGATGGGTTCAAGTAGGTATCAATGTTCTCATTACTTATCCCACCCTCCCATTTTGAAATTAAAAAAAAAAAACTCAAACTCAGTTAATTCAGAGTTTCCCAATCAACTTCAGGGTAGGTATCCACATGTACGGGTTCTATTGTCATGCCTACGACATGTTCACAGGCAATACAAATTGCTCTCTAAACCACCAAAAGATTGCATTCCATAGTTCATACTATCATCGCAAACAGACATGAGACAAATAAATTGTTCTGGACTGGCCTAAGCCCAACTAGGTGTCGAGCACAACCCACTTAGGCGTCGACCTCGGGCCAATGACATGATGACCCAGACCCACACACTCTTGCTCAACGGCCATAGAAGCTTGCACTTCTGTAATAGTCAACATCAGAATAATTGTCGTTTATTACTAATCATGGCTTTTCAATTGTTATTCTAACATCCATTAATGTTGATGTCGCAAAAACCGTCCACATTGATGGATTTGTCCCCACATTGGGGCTATATACATCATTCTCGTGTAGAAGGATCAGGTAATCTGACTTCCCTACTCTCAAACCTCTCATTTCACTCATATACTTACTTGAGCGTCGGAGTATATTGCATGTACATGATATTGTGTCCGCAAACGTACAACTCTGTCATAGTAATCAGATATCGATCTCACAAAGACTCGCGTTACAAAAGTTTCGTTTCGTATATTAACTAATTGAAGGTATAAAATTAAAATTAAGATGAGATTGAATTGGCTTATTAGGAATAAAATAAAGAAAATAATAAATATATCAATAAGCATCATAGAATTACAGGTCATCACAATTATGTTAGTTATTAATCCTCTCCTCACTCTAAAGTGATCAACTTGATTAAAGATGGTATACTTAAATTACTTACGTTCTCTTTCAAGACAATAAACAGAACTGTTAGCATAAGCGTGTCTTAACCCAACCTAATCCCCTATTTTTACGGTTACTAGACTAGTGAACCCAATAAGTTTCATTCCTCTTCCGCCCTAAAAGTAAGTATATGTGTAAGGATATGAATTACATAATCTCCATCAAGGGACATCGTCATATTTTAGAATTGGAACACTCAAAACATTGGTAAGAACATGTAGAAAACTCGTAAAGAAAACTAGAATTATAAAAGTACTATATATCATTGCAAAATAAAGAGTTGCGGAATTTTTACTAGTGTTGAAGCCTCATTTACAATATGATTTTTTGCTCTATTAATAACGTAGAAGGTTTCAATGACCAAATAAATTAAGTGATTGCTCAAATTACACAAAGAAAAACTTTTAAAATACAATAGACATATTGCCACGACCATGCATGGTGAGATTGACATGGACCGTGGCAAGCACAAACTTTACAAGAACCATGCTTTTGGCATGGTTGCTAGTACACAAGCACATGGACGATTGGCACGGATGTGTGGCTTGGCTGATAAGCTTTCTTTGATTTCTCTTGCTCTTTAGTCTCCAAAAATGCTCATTAAAATTCACTAAATCACTTAATAGTACTTCAAAGTTTTTTTTTTAGACAAAAAAAAAGTGTTTTTTTTTTAAAAAAAAACATTTTTAAAATTACTTCAAAGTCTTTGTATAAGATGAATGACTCATAAAAGCTCCATTTATCATCACTTTTCATTCAATAGACATATTGAATGAAAAGTTTTAAAATACTTTTAAAATACACAAAGAAAAACTTTTAAAATACAATAGACATATTGCCACGACCATGCATGGTGAGATTGACATGGACCGTGGCAAGCACAAACTTTACAAGAACCATGCTTTTGGCATGGTTGCTAGTACACAGGCACATGGATGATTGGCACGGATGTGTGGCTTGGCTGATAAGCTTTCTTTGATTTCTCTTGCTCTTTAGTCTCCAAAAATGCTCATTAAAATTCACTAAATCACTTAATAGTACTTCAAAGTTTTTTTTTTAGACAAAAAAAAAGTGTTTTTTTTTTAAAAAAACATTTTTAAAATTACTTCAAAGTCTTTGTATAAGATGAATGACTCATAAAAGCTCCATTTATCATCACTTTTCATTCAATTTCCATCACCTAATCCATACTCCACTTATTATTAAAAAACAAACAAAATGTAGTAAAGATAGTACAAATTTTAAATAGAACATAAAATAACTATAGAAAATAGCTAAATAAAATAGGCATAAAATATACCTATCAAATTCCTCCATGCTTGAATCCTTGCTTATCCTCAGGCAAAATTGCATTGATAAAAAAAAATCAAGCACAATAAAATTGAAAAAAAAAACTTAACATAGCAAAATACTCATGCAGGCGACATACTCATTCAAATTAGAGAATTGACAGCTACAATCTAAATTAGAGTTAAACTCCACAAAAGTATAATTTCTCAATGATCAAACCTCACAAAATCACTCAAAGTATATAACGGATGAGTTGATTTTTCACTCAAGATTCAAGAATCATAAAAAAAAATCACTCAAATAGAGTGGCGAAGCTTTGACAATTTGCTTTAACAGAACCAGTTTGGTGCAACATAGCATCGATCTCATCTCCATCTTCCATTTCAAGCTGAAGGACAATGAATAAAGAATTTAGTGTTATGCATAGTTTATTGCATATATTTCCGGTGTTAAAAAAGTCAACGAGAAGGACAAACCTCATCAGGAGTCTGTTCTGCACGGAGACGCCAACCATCAAATATGAAGGCAATTGAGTTCAGGTCGACAGATTGTCGATCACAGTAAGCATTCATCAGCTTCTTCAGCTGAGTGTTTCTCTTAATCCTAAAAAATACTTCATTTCCGTCCTACAATAATATAAAAATTACTTAGGACAACGACTCGCTGTGATGCAAATAAATGTTATATTGTGCATAACAAAATAACATTGATTAGATCATATAACTATGACCATCGTATGAATACATCCAAAAACTGACTTCAAGGTAATCACCGTGTTATCAAATAGCAGCAACGATATATAACATAACAATTAAACGCTGACTTCAAGGTAATCACCGTGTTATCAAAAAGCAGCAATGACATATAACATAAACATTAAATAAACAGGTTTTAGAGGGTCAGGGGTTCTGGTGGTGAAGGGAACTTAATGGAAGAAGGGCAAAGGGAACAAATAATTGTTTACTGGTAATAATAACTTGAATTAGGAATCATCAAACAATCACAGAAATAAATGTGCAAATATAAGACATCACAACTACAATCAAATTGAGAAAGTCCACACAAAATCATATCTATAAATTCAACAGAGATAATATCCCTAAAAACACAAGTGGAAGAACTTTCGGACAAAGAGAAACCTTGCACAACAAAATCTACCACAATAACAATCTAAGACCTATAAGCATCATGACCAAAAAATTAATATCGAAGTTTGCATTTAAACCAAAAAATTCCTCATTTATACTTAATTTTTAAACTTAAATTTAGAGACGCCAAAAAATAGTAACATAGTACACAATTTTTGGGTATGCGGTACGGTACACTACCTGTAATGTATTCATAAACTGTCAACCTCTATTTTTTCAATCATGTTTACTAAATTGGTCTCGATATTGTTACCTTAAAGGGAAGGTTTAGTGAATCTAAATAAAAACAAATCAATCAATGAAATGTCTGTCCAACTAATAATACACAGTCTTAGACTAATCTTCATGTCTTCTGCATTGGAAAACAGCCTATCATCCTTATCATTAGCATATAGTTTCATAGTTTCAATACCCTTCTAATCATAGCCTAACCCAAACCAACTTATACATGAAAAAACACCCAAATTCGAAATTCACTGGTGGTTTGACAGAATTTAGTGACCTAGCATCTAATTCTAATACATTTAAAAATAAAATAACAAAAAAAACTGACAAACCCTAAACTCACTGGCATACTAAAGCATAATAATCTTGCATCGAATTTAACAACTGATATATCAAAGAACCCCAATCGGTGACTCACTTGGGTTTCTCAAAATTCTGTAACTATGAATCTAATCCTAATACTTTCAAAAATGAAACAACAATAAAAAAATTACAAATCGTCAATTCACATACTGAAACTCAAACATAATACTCTCTCGCATAGTTGCATTAAACAAAAAACTCTCTGCATACATAACATCATCATTGTTACTTGAATTTAACATATATTCAATATCAGCAACAAAGAGATCTAAATAGATAATGAAATCTAACACAGTATACTAACAATTTAGAGATTATATACATGATTAACACTAATTTAACGAACAATCTTTATTTCAATGACTAAAACTAATACAAACATACACAAAAATATAACACACAACGAATATTACTTTTCTTCTTCATTTTTTTAACAGAAAAAAAAAACAATATTACTGAAAACTAACACGAATAGAACGAAAACATAATTTCCAGTCACAGATAAAGTAAAGTAAAATTAATAAAAAAATAATAACGAAAACAAAAAGGAACGAAAATTGATCGATCGGAAAAACGAACCTGGTATATGACCTTCAAATTGATGCGAGCGATGTCGTTAGGTTTCTTGTCTTCCTCGGCGTTGGGAGTAGGGTTAGGGTTTGGAGTAGCAGACATCGTGGTTCTTCTTCTTCTTCTTCTTCTTCTTCTCTCTGAAAATTAGGGTTCTATTTCGAATCTGATTTTGAAGTGTGTGTGTGTGTCAGTTTTGCTTTTTTATTAAGCTTCCTTAATGGGCTTTTTATAGTGGGCTTGAATGGTCCAGTTTATAAACGTTTCGAATTCAAGCAATAAATTGTCGTGAGAAGACGTGCACCGTAATTCGTACATTTACACCTCCCTTTATTTGTTTTGTTTTTTACTAAGGATAGTTACATGTACGATGTACTTATTAATTTCTTTTCTTTCTTTTTCTTTTTTCTGTCGTTAGCCTTCTGGTTCCAGGAAGAAGGGGTCCCAGTATTCCACCAAAAATTGAACTTAGTTTTCCCGAACGATCTGTCTTAAAGGATATTATTAATCACTTGAAGTTAATGTATTGGTTTACGTAACTAATTTCATTTACTATATATTATTTTTTTTTTTAAAAAAATACTATATATTATTATATATTAAAATCCTGTTAATTTTTAATTAACAATTTATTACCCCATGTGTTTCAATTGAGTTAGCAATATTGTAACCCGAAAAAATTGAGTTAGCAATATTTCTTTTTTCTAGTATTTCGGGACACTGTTTAGCATTTTTTTTTATTTTGAGTTAAAAACATTTCTTACGATAATAATTAATTGTGTTAATTTCAATTTCAAAGAGTTTCAGTTACTAAAATGCACTCTTATTAGTAAGTTGAAATAATAAGAAATTAGTGAAAAAAACAAATAAATATAGTATTGGTAAGGAACAAATAATTTAAGGCCTAATGGCTAATACAATCAATACTTGGTCGGTTACTATAAAAATTGTTTTGTACCGATGCCACTAATACATCAACTGAATTATCCCTATGCAACGTTGGGAAAGTTCCAACACACTACAATTACTGTACAATGTGTAGCTCTTGCATCTCTTGGAGTAGTACAATTTTAGCCTTTGAGATACATCACATTCACATGAAGTGCATACACCGTGATAACGAATCTACCGTGGCTTCGAAGATTACTCCAAGGCATTTGATTTCATTTAGTCAAATGCTCCAATTTGACTTCACATTAATATAAGATGAGAAAAGGTACAAGTAGTATTTCTAGTAGTGAAAATATAAGATGAAAATATATAGTTTGAAGTTCATTTTTTATGTTGTTTGTCAACGATCAGGATTAACTTAATTGAATTTGGATTTTAGTAGTATATAATATATATTTTAATCAAAATATTCTAAAGTAAATTATTACAATTGTTATGTTTTAGATGCATGTTTTGCATCAAACGGTCGTTACTAATTTTTTAACACATCTCTCAAATATCAAGTTACATGTATATGGGGAAAAAAATGACAAGAGGGGGGCCTCAGCCCCTACTTACCCCCCTTATGTTCGTCCCTAGTACAAGTAGTATTTCTAGTAGTGAAAAAAGTATGAAAAATGCTAAACATATTTTTGGTACATTGGTTAACGAAATAAAAAAGATAATAAAATTCTAGAAATATTTTAAAAAAATATTTTTTACTTAAAGTTTTTGTTTTTGTTTTCATTTTTATATGACAACTATTTAACATGACCAAAGGGTACGTGTAGTACTAGTATTCCCCTTACAACAAAGACTTGGTCAAATGATTGAATGTCACACCAACAACACACACTATGGACCATTTCATACAATGTTTAAGTGAACTAAGGAAGCTCTCAAAAAGGACCTACATGTAGGTATGACAACAGGACTGGGTGGAAGACGAGTTTTGCACCCTCCAAATCAAAATCCATGAGATTGAGTATTCTAATATCCTTTGCAATTTTTAATAGAGATCAAAAGTAAAACTTTAAATTCATATTCGACGGAGTTCGGTATCTTGATAGGGTTCAGGTATCCCCATCTAGCCTCATCTCTGTCTAGCCAAAACTATTATATTTCAACATTATAATTTTTTTAAACAAAAAAAAATAGAGAAAATATGGATGCATTTTGCCTAAATATAATAATAAACATGTGAATGTATTTAAAAATTTGTTTAAGGGTTTCAAATCTATGAGAGGTAAGATATAATTTTGATATAAGTGTTGTGGGTTCAGAGATGGGTTCAAGTAGGTATCAATGTTCTCATTACTTATCCCACCCTCCCATTTTGAAATTAAAAAAAAAAAACTCAAACTCAGTTAATTCAGAGTTTCCCAATCAACTTCAAGGTAGGTATCCACATGTACGGGTTCTATTGTCATGCCTACGACATGTTCACAGGCAATACAAATTGCACTCTAAACCACCAAAAGATTGCATTCCATAGTTCATACTATCATCGCAAACAGACATGTGACAAATAAATTGTTCTGGACTGGCCTAAGCCCAACTAGGTGTCGAGCACAACCCACTTAGGCGTCGACCTCGGGCCAATGACATGATGACCCAGACCCACACACTCTTGCTCAACGGCCATAGAAGCTTGCACTTCTGTAATAGTCGACATCAGAATAATTGTCGTTTATTACTAATCATGGCTTTTCAATTGTTATTCTAACATCCATTAATGTTGATGTCGCAAAAACCGTCCACATTGATGGATTTGTCCCCACATTGGGGCTATATACATCATTCTCGTGTAGAAGGATCAGGTAATCTGACTTCCCTACTCTCAAACCTCTCATTTCACTCATATACTTACTTGAGCGTCGGAGTATATTGCATGTACATGATATTGTGTCCGCAAACGTACAACTCTGTCATAGTAATCAGATATCAATCTCACAAAGACTCGCGTTACAAAAGTTTCGTTTCGTATATTAACTAATTGAAGGTATAAAATTAAAATTAAGATGAGATTGAATTGGCTTATTAGGAATAAAATAAAGAAAATAATAAATATATCAATAAGCATCATAGAATTACAGGTCATCACAATTATGTTAGTTATTAATCCTCTCCTCACTCTAAAGTGATCAACTTGATTAAAGATGGTATACTTAAATTACTTACGTTCTCTTTCAAGACAATAAACAGAACTGTTAGCATAAGCGTGTCTTAACCCAACCTAATCCCCTATTTTTACGGTTACTAGACTAGTGAACCCAATAAGTTTCATTCCTCTTCCGCCCTAAAAGTAAGTATATGTGTAAGGATATGAATTACATAATCTCCATCAAGGGACATCGTCATATTTTAGAATTGGAACACTCAAAACATTGGTAAGAACATGTAGAAAACTCGTAAAGAAAACTAGAATTATAAAAGTACTATATATCATTGCAAAATAAAGAGTTGCGGAATTTTTACAAGTGTTGAAGCCTCATTTACAATATGATTTTTTGCTCTATTAATAACGTAGAAGGTTTCAATGACCAAATAAATTAAGTGATTGCTCAAATTACACAAAGAAAAACTTTTAAAATACAATAGACATATTGCCACGACCATGCATGGTGAGATTGACATGGACCGTGGCAAGCACAAACTTTACAAGAACCATGCTTTTGGCATGGTTGCTAGTACACAGGCACATGGACGATTGGCACGGATGTGTGGCTTGGCTGATAAGCTTTCTTTGATTTCTCTTGCTCTTTAGTCTCCAAAAATGCTCATTAAAATTCACTAAATCACTTAATAGTACTTCAAAGTTTTTTTTTTAGACAAAAAAAAAGTGTTTTTTTTTTAAAAAAAACATTTTTAAAATTACTTCAAAGTCTTTGTATAAGATGAATGACTCATAAAAGCTCCATTTATCATCACTTTTCATTCAATAGACATATTGAATGAAAAGTTTTAAAATACTTTTAAAATACACAAAGAAAAACTTTTAAAATACAATAGACATATTGCCACGACCATGCATGGTGAGATTGACATGGACCGTGGCAAGCACAAACTTTACAAGAACCATGCTTTTGGCATGGTTGCTAGTACACAGGCACATGGACGATTGGCACGGATGTGTGGCTTGGCTGATAAGCTTTCTTTGATTTCTCTTGCTCTTTAGTCTCCAAAAATGCTCATTAAAATTCACTAAATCACTTAATAGTACTTCAAAGTTTTTTTTTTAGACAAAAAAAAAGGTTTTTTTTTTAAAAAAAACATTTTTAAAATTACTTCAAAGTCTTTGTATAAGATGAATGACTCATAAAAGCTCCATTTATCATCACTTTTCATTCAATTTCCATCACCTAATCCATACTCCACTTATTATTAAAAAACAAACAAAATGTAGTAAAGATAGTACAAATTTTAAATAGAACATAAAATAACTATAGAAAATAGCTAAATAAAATAGGCATAAAATATACCTATCAAATTCCTCCATGCTTGAATCCTTGCTTATCCTCAGGCAAAATTGCATTGATAAAAAAAAATCAAGCACAATAAAATTGAAAAAAAAAACTTAACATAGCAAAATACTCATGCAGGCGACATACTCATTCAAATTAGAGAATTGACAGCTACAATCTAAATTAGAGTTAAACTCCACAAAAGTATAATTTCTCAATGATCAAACCTCACAAAATCACTCAAAGTATATAACGGATGAGTTGATTTTTCACTCAAGATTCAAGAATCATAAAAAAAAAAAAAAAACGAAGTTCCTACCACCAGTTTGACCATATACCTGTGTTGTCCTTAAATCCCTTTTTTTTTTAAAGCAAATTTAATTAGTTCAATTGACATTTTTTAAAATAGAGTGGTGAAGTTTTGACAATTTTTCTTATTTCGATTTGAGCATGATTTTTGATTCAGATATACATACGTTGGTTTAAAAGGACAACTATATATTTTTTGGGATTTCTCTTGATTCGAGTAATTGTTTCCTTTTTATTTTATCATTAGTCGTTTGAGAATAAACCGTTTTTTGGGATAAATAACATACGAGTCTGATTACCCATCTTAGTTCGAATAATTGTCTTTTATCGACTTTCATTCACTAACTTGTTCTTTTTCGTTTGCTGTATTATTGCATCCACATATACTTTTCAAACTTGAAAGGAAATATGAAATAAATTCAAAAAGACACCACAAAATTTCTACAATGTCATTCTCACCTCCAAAGTTTAATCTTAAGATAAAATTTCAATGCGATTACAAGGTAAGTTCTAGAGAAAACAACACCAACGAGATCAACTCGCTCAAGTGAAGAAGATGGCAAGATTTTGCATTTTTAATCAATGACCCTTAATTGGCTAAATTTTTCACATTTAATAGTTGGACGTATTGAAGATATTGAATTTTCCAAAATAGAGAGATCGATTGAAATATAACATACTGTATATTATTGTGTCAATTGAGGAAAAGTTTGATATATATATATATATATATATATATATATATATATATATATATATATATATAAGTAGTAGTGCCGTTGTAACTATATAAGATAAAATATAATATTATTCACATATTAAGCTAAGTTGATCAAATCACATTAACTAATACTAATTACAAATTAAACTAATTCAGTCACGTAATATCAATAGGTAAAAGAAGAAAAACCATAGTAAGTGATAAACTATATTTATCAATTGTAGCAAATAATTCTTCTCATGGTTATCCTAAGTCCTCAACCAACGTACAAAGAGGCATCCACCATCCAAAATTCTCTTCCGATCTGTCAAAGCGTAAATTATCCTCCATTTCAAGCTTAACTACACACAAAATACACGATGAGCCCAACCCTTGAGAGATTAATTACACATATCAACCAAATTAGCTCTTGTTGGAATCCTTTGAAGTAAACGCCTATAAATTTCACCCGTTATCAATAATTACCTCCCTTCAAAGTTCAAACACGTTTGATGGTATGAACGCACATTTGAGTGTTTCTAACGTAAAACCAAACTCACAAATTATCCATAACCAAGCTTAATTTTGGTAGTAGAATGAATATTTACAAAAGTTTCACTTTGTTATAAAAAAAGTTGTACCTTTGTTTTGGATAAAAAAAGTTGTACTTTTGATTTAGATTGTGAAGAAATACTACTAGTGATCTTAACTGTTGATCAGAACAGGTAGAAGGCCAGCTGGAAGTCCGTTGAGCAGGTGATAGGCAGCAATCCGAGCAGATGGTCCACGGAGGGGGGGTTGTACCTGCAGGTGCTCCGATGCCAAAGTCAGACAAGGAATATAGAGAGCAAAGAGGTACTTAGAGAGAAGTTAGAGAGAGAGAGTAATTGTAATAATGAATAGTGTCTACCTTGCTCTCCCAAGAGGGAGAGTATTTATAGCCCCCAGCTCTGGGCCAAAGGTCCTCTTAGTGGGCTGGACTAGCCAAGGCCCATTAAGAGGGACTGCCAAGATATCACCCTTAGATGGTGGGTAGAGTAGTAATTTTACCCTATCTTGGTGGAGAGGTTGTGCCATGCTGACATGGAGGTGATTGGGCAAGCCATGTGGACTTTGTGAGGGTCTAGGTGGACTAGCATTAGTCTAGTCCAGAACAGGAGCCCCCCAAGTCGTTGCTCCTAGGCATAGGAGTGATGACTTTAGATGTGTGCCCAAGTGTAGAAGGAAATCTCCTTGCAACCTCTCTTGAACAAAAGTGGACGAGGAAGTTGCTCGTCAAAGCCTTGCTCGTAGCAAGTATCTGCAATGTTTTGCTCGAATCGATTTTTCGAGGGTGTTTAATACCCTGCTCGTGATTATGGTTACGAGGAAGTATGTGTTGCTCGTATCTCCTGCGAGGAGATATTGCACAAGATGGAACAGTTGCTCGTTGCTATCGCGAAGAGATACCAACGAGAAGTTTTGTTGCTCGCAAATGATGACGAGGAGATGATTTTTCAAGAAAGCATTGTTGCTCATTGCTATGACGAGGAAGTTATCAACGAGGGGTTTTATTGCTCGTTACTATGACGAGGAGGTTAGTAACGAGGAGGTTTTATTGCTCGTTACTATGACGAGGAGGTTAGTAACGAGGAGGTTTTATTGCTCGTTACTATGACGAGGAGGTTAGTAACGAGGAGGTTTTGTTACTGGGAATGCGAAAGGGCGCATTTACTGCTTTGATTTTTACGAGGGAGTGTAAGGACCATTGGATCAAAGCGTCTCTTCACTCCCCTGGCTTGATCTATATAACAGAGGAGAGTGAACTTCATTCTTACTTTTCACTCTCTCTCTTCAATTGTGAATTCTCTGAAGTTTCAACTTACTAGTCAAATCGTTCTCCAGATCTCATTCATATTCAAGGTAATTCTTTCAAATTTTCCTCTTTAGATCCGTTTTTTGTCATTTCTGCCCAGTTTTGGGCGTTTTTTCATGAAGATTGTATGAATTTATGAACATTAGGATGAATGTGCCGGGCACCATATGAACTTGGTACCGGGGAGATTTCCTCCCATTTGAAACTCTAGGTTAGATAACTAGTGACGGGGAGCCTATCTCCCCGTTTGAAACTTTAGATAGTTTATTTTAAGATCCGGGGAGCCTATCTCCCCGTTTGAAACTTTAGATAGTTTGTTTAGGTGACGGGGAGCCTATCTCCCCGTTTTAAACTTTAGATAGTTTTACTTCGTGACGGGGAGCCTAGCTCCCCCCTTTTTAACTTAGAAAAATTTGCATGAAATTTGTTGTTTAAATTTCATGCCGGGGAGCTTATCTCCCCGTCTTTCACCTGGGCTACCCTCCTCGGTTTGATTTTAATTGCCATTTGAAAAGGGCTTTGGTCGGGGACAGCGTCCTCGTCCTATCCTGCGCCCTTTCACTTGAATTGCGGTGAAAGGGTGGATTTGATCATCGAATTCACTTTGTTTTTGCTGCATTTCAGGTTGTAAAATGTCAGAGTCCGAGGAGGTTGTGGAAAGCCAGGGTGCGGAGAAGTATACATTGGTCGACTGCATAACCGACCCTGCGCTGGACTGGGTTGCTCCAGAACCTCGGGGAATAGCCTCGGCGCTTACTTCCCAGGATCCAAGATTATATATGACCGTCGAGCAGCCGAGAGCAGACGGGCTTCAAAATTGGTCGACCCGTATACCCGGGGAGGGTGAACGGGTGTGCTCGTCTTTTGCCGGGCACGACTTTGCTATGTATGAATTTGTGTTTAAGGAGATGGGGCTCAGGTTGCCGTTCAGCCCCTTTGCGGCCAGCGTGCTTAAAGCCTTGCAGGTGGCTCCGTCGCAGCTGCATCCGAATTCATGGTCTTTTATCATGGGGTTCGAGCACCTCTGCACGTATAGGAGTGTTCGTCCCACTCTTCCTCTTTTCTTTAGAATTTTCAAGATTCAACGTAAGCCGACGAGGGAGGTTGGGCGTGCCCCTCGTCAGAATTGGGTTTCCTTAAAGCATCACGAGGATGTCAAACTGTTTAAAATGTTTGTGGATTCTATCAAGGACTTCAAGGAGAGGTATTTCATCATCCGGCCAGAGTCTCCAGCTGCCCGGGAGAGTTTGTTGGAACTGGAAGAAGATAGGGACGAGCAGGGTGTTGCTCGTAAAGATGACAACGGGCAAGTTGTCTTCCGAGCAGTTCCTAAGTTCCCCCTTAGTTGGTCGTATGATCACTTCTGGAAGGAACCTAAGGAGTATACTACCGGGGACGCAGATTTGTCTCCCGAGGAGATGGCTGCCTTTGAAAATTTAAAGGCCTTTGTGGCCGGTTTTACTCCGGGCATCTGGACGACTCGTAAGGGAGTCACACTAAGGGACGAGCATGGGAAGGCGAAGGTCTCTCCCCGCTTTATAAATACTAGGAACCTCCTTAAGTGTAAGAATGCCGGGGAGGTTAGGCTGTGCTTGGGTATTTCTTCTTTTCTATTTTTAACTTAGAAAAATTTCTGTTATTGTTGTGTGTATTCCTCGTGCTTTACTAACGTGCTCGTCTTTTATTTGCAGACGAAATGGAAACCATTGCCGAGCGCATGCTGAAGGCCAAGCAGGATGAGAAGGCGAGCAGGTCTGGCTGAGGAAAAAAGAAAGTTGTTACCAGGGCTTCCCAGGAAGTGAGACCGGGGACCCCCTCCGTGCAGGTTATTGGGACCTCGGCGGGCACCCCATCCTCAGCTCCCCGGCCTCCTCCAGCAAAGAGGATAAGAGAAGAAGATTCCCCGGCTGAGGAGGCGGGCATGGGAGGATGCAGGAATTTTCCAGTTCCTCGGTGCTTTACCGTGGATAGATTTTTTGAGAAGTATCCTCCGGAGGTCTTTGAAACTGAACGGGCTGCTATTCTTGACCAGGAACCAGAGGTTCGCCGGCAGCAGCATGCTCGTGACATGGCTGCTATGGTGCGAATGGTCTCGAGCAGCCTTGTCCTTGGTGACGAGCGAGAAACGTTAGTCAAGCAGCTGGACACTGCCCGGACCAAGCACGAGCGGGCCAAAGGTCGGATCAACCAGCTCGAACTTGTTGTGGATGACCTCAGGGAGAAGCAAAAACATTGGGGTGACCAGCTGGACGAGCACCGCAAACGGGGAGAGGAATTGGATGCTGCTCGGGCTCAAATTGAAAGGCTCACTGCTGCTATGGCGCCGGGCGAAGACGAGCACAAGGCTGCTGAGGGGTTAACCACCCGGGCAGACTTGGTCAAGGTGATTGCCCAACTGTCTCATGATTTTGTGGAGGGCACCGAGTACGCCTTTGAGAATGCCGTGCAGCAAATGAAGTGCCTTAATCCTGAGGTGGAGTTGGTGACCCGGGGAATGCATGTCAACGGGCAGGTCCAGGATGGCCAGATTGTCATCCCGGCTGGTCTGGCCGACTCTGATGAAGAAGAGGATGATGTTAACGTGGCATTCGAGGAGGGTCAAGAAGACGAGCAAGGTGACGGGCATGAGCAGGATGATAGGGACGAGGAGTAGATGTCCCCGGCCTTTCTTTTGTAATTTATTTTGTCTTTTTGAATTTTGGGGCCTTTGAGCCATGGTTTGTATTTTGGAACAAGTGGGCTTTTGTCCCTGTATGATTCTTATGGCAATTCCGGGCAGGTGCCCGTTTTATTTATCTATGCTCGTTTATAACTGCTCGTCTATATCTGCTATGTATGTTTACATTTTCTGCTCGCGTGTATGTTTCCTCCTTTTTTAACTTAGAAAATTTTACAAAACTTTCGTTGTTTATAATTCCGACCGGGGAGCTTCCCCGTCTTTTTAACTTAGAAAATTTTTGAGAAATTTCGTTGTTTGAAATTCCAACCGGGGAGCCTCCCCGTCTAATAACTTAGAACATTTTTTGACGGAATTTCATTGTTTAAAATTCCAGCCGGGGAGGTCTGGTCCCTACTTTTAACTTAACGAAATTTTATGCTAATTTCATGTTCAAAATCTGAGCCGGGGAGCTTATCCCCATTTTTAACTTAACGAAATTTGTTGTTTAAACTTCGTGCCGGGGAGCTTATTTCCCCGTTATTGAGGTGCTCGTCTGGGCATGCTGGTATGCTCACTCGAGCAAGTTGGTGTGCTAAGTTTTGCCTGTTTTGTATACTTATCATATTTTTGCATGTATGAATGCTGTGCTCGTTGTTATTTTGCCGGGGGGTTTCCCCTGCTTGGTATTGAGCATGTTTTATTGAGGGTAGTCTCCTCTGTTTTGACTTAAACAGTTTGGGGAACTGTATAAGCACTTAGAGTTGTTTCTAAGTTACGCGAATACAAGCACGCTAGTGTACCCTTCTTCGCAACCTGAACCTCCCATCGCGAGCTGGGTGCTAGGTCGTGGCACGGGGACGATGGGCTCGTTTCAAGAGTTATCCTCGTCTAGCAGGAGTTCCATTTCCCTTCTGGTGAATTAGTTCCCCTGCTATGGTTTTAGATGAGCACGTGTGCCATGGTGCCCTCCGTTGTTTAAGGTGCTCGATTCGTTGTGTTCTGAAGTGCGAGCAGCCTTTTAGTGTGGCAATAACTTAGCTGTAATATTGTTTCAATTTCTGGGCATTCCAGGGTCGAGGAAGTTTCTTCCCTCGAAGGTCCTCGAGATAGTATGCACCATTTTCTGTTTTGTCAATGACGCGGTATGGTCCTTCCCAATTGGGTGCAAGTTTGCCATCCTGGGAGTCTGCATTGCGTCTTAGGACGAGGCTGCCCACCTCGAATTCTCTTTTGATGACTTTGGTGTCATGACGGGCAGCTATTTTCTGCTTCAGGGTGGCTTCCTTTAAAGAAGCTCCTGTTCGAATTTCTTCGACGAGGTCAAGCTCCTCTCGAAGTGCTTCGTCATTTTGCTCCTCGTCAAGAGGCTGCTCAGTCCGACGAGATGGTTCCCCAATCTCTACGGGGATAACTGCCTCCGTTCCGTATACCATTCGGAAGGGGGTTTCTCCAGTTGTGGAGTGTGGGGTTGTTCGATAGGCCCAGAGTACATTGTCAAGCTCTTCGACCCATTTCTTTTTGTTCTGGTCAAGTCTTCTTCGTAACCCTCTCAGGATTACTTTGTTGGCTGCTTCAGCCTGCCCGTTGGTTTGGGGGTGCTCGACCGATGTGAAGTGCTGCTTGGTGCCCAGGGCAACAAGGAATGCTTGAAAATCTTTGTCTGTAAACTGTGTTCCATTGTCTGTGACTACCACCTGTGGTATTCCGAATCTAGCTAGCACATTTCTTTTGAAGAAGCGCAGGACTCTGAGTGATGTGATGTCGGAGAGGGGTTCGGCTTCCACCCACTTTGTGAAGTAGTCCACTGCTACTATTAGGTAGCGATTTTGATAAAGTCCTTTGGTAAAAGGTCCAAGTAAGTCCATGCCCCACCAGGCGAAGGGCCAGGGGGAAGATAAAGATTTTAGTTCTCGAGGGGGGGCTAAGTGCATATCCCCATGCCTTTGGCATTTGTCACATTTTTTAACGTGGTCTTTGGCGTCCTGTTGCATAGTAGGCCAGTAGTACCCTGCTCGTAGAGCTTTCCTGGCAAGTGACCTTCCTCCCAGGTGTTGGGCGTTAATGCCCTCATGGACCTCGCGCAGGATGTAATCTGCTGTGTCCTCGTCCACACATTTTAGGAGAGGAATGGAAAATCCTCTCCTGTATAGTTTCCCATCAAGGATGACATAGGAGCAGGCTCTTCGTCTGACTACAGCTGCTTGTTTCTGGTCGTCAGGGAGAGTTCCGTGCTCGAGGAAGTTGTATACTGGGGTCATCCAGCAGTCTTTGTCGCCAATGACGTTTATGTCCACACCCTTGCTTGGTTTTTCTATGCTTGGACGAGGGAGTATCTCTTGGATGACAGATTTGTTTCCGCCCTTCCTTTTTGTGCTTGCCAGCTTGGACAGGATATCTGCCCTTTTGTTATGTTCGCGGGGAACATGTAATATTTCAACAGAGTTGAACTTGGTGATTTTTTCCTTGACCAGCACTAGGTATTCAGAGAGGTTATCATTCTTGGTCTGATACTCTCCTAGTACCTGTGAGGCGACTAGTTGCGAATCTGTGTAGATTTTTATCTCCTTGGCCTGCAGATCCTCGGCCAAACGTAGTCCAGCGAGGAATGCTTCATATTCTGCTTGGTTGTTTGAAGTCGGGAAGGATAGTGCTAGGGACACCTCGATTAGTAAGCCGTTCTCATTTTCAAGAATGATACCAGCACCTGCTCCTGTGGCGCTTGATGCTCCGTCCACAAAGATTGTCCATTTATCTGCTCCGTCTACTGTAGGGGAGGAGCTCGTCATCTCTGCGACGAAGTCAGCTAGGACTTGGGCCTTTAGAGCTTTTCTGCTCTCGTAACGAATGTCGAATTCCGAGAGTTCGAGGGACCATTTGAGCATCCTGCCCGCCATATCTGGTCGGCCAAGCAAGGATTTGATTGGTTGGTCTGTTCGGACCACAATTGTATGGGCCAAGAAATAATGTCTTAGTCTCCTCGCAGCATAAACTAGTGCAAGGGCTATTTTTTCAATTTGTTGGTACCTTAGTTCAGGACCCTGCAAGGCTTTGCTTGTAAAGTATACTGGTTTCTGCCCTTCGTTTGTCTCACGAATAAGAGCTGCACTTACAGCCTCCGAGGCGACGGAAAGGTACAGGTATAATACCTCCTCGTCACTTGGTCGTGAAAGGACAGGTGGCTCTGATAAGGCCTTTTTCAGATGTTGGAGAGCTTGCTCGCATTCATCTGTCCATTCGAAGACTGCTTCTTTCTTTAGTAGTTTGAAAAAGGGAAGTGCATGTTGTGCTGATTTGGATACAAATCTGGAAAGCGATGTTAGCATTCCATTAAGAGTTTGTATGGACTTCTTATCGCTCGGAGTGGGGAGCTCGGCAAAAGCTCTGCACTTGTCAGGGTTGGCTTCAATTCCTCGCTCGGTTAGGTAAAATCCCAGGAATTTACCTGCTCGGACCCCGAAGGTGCACTTTTCTGGGTTGAATCTCATGTTGTGCTTCCTGGCCTGCTCGAACACCTTTCGAAGGTGCAGGACATGGTCGAGTTCCTCGGGGGATTTTACGATCATGTCGTCCATGTATACCTCGAGCATGTCTCCTATTTGTCCTCGGAAGACTTTGTTCATCATTCGCTGGTATGTAGCTCCTGCATTTTTGAGACCAAAGGGCATTACTTTGTAGTAATAGTTGCCCGAGTCGGTCATGAAAGCTGTTTTTTCTCTATCTGCTACTGCCATTGGAATTTGGTTATAACCTGAATAAGCATCCATAAAAGACAATAATTTAAAGCCAGAAGAATTATCAACAAGTCTATCAATGCAAGGTAAGGGATAAGAGTCTTTAGGGCAAGCCCTGTTAAGATCGGTATAGTCGCAACACATCCTCCACTTTCCATTAGATTTTTTGACGAGTACAACGTTGGACAGCCAGGTTGTATACCTGGCCTCCGAAATAAAATTTGCCTCTAAGAGGTCTTTTACACATTTTTCTGCAGCCTCCGATTTCTCGGGAGACTGCCTACGCCTACGTTGAACTACGGGAAGTGCAGCGGGGTCGATGGTCAGCTGGTGACATGCTACGTTGGGGTCCAAGCCAGGCATCTCGGAAGCGTGCCATGCAAACAGATCTGCGTTTTCTTTCAAGCAGGCCTCAAGTTGCTTCCTTGCAAGCTCGGGGAGCCCAGTCCCAATTTTCACTGCCCTGTTCGGGTCTTCTCCGAAGGGCATCAGCTCAAACTCTCCATCCGGCACTGGACGACGGTGCTCTTGGCTCGCCTCGTCGTCCTCCTTCATCTCCTTGCGGAGCTTCTTTTCATCCTTGCTCTCCTGCTTAGAAAAGCGGCTGTCGAGGTCAATAGAGCTGATTTCTGGCAAGGGCAGTGAAGCTGCTGCCTTGGACTTCTTTGGTTCGGGGAGCTGCCCGATGTACTCGTTTCCCTTGGAGGAGGCATTGAAGACTCTCCTTGCTGCTTCAATGTCTCCATGTAAGGTTGCAACTTGGCCTTTATGCGTGTAGTACTTCATTTTGAGATGGGCGGTTGATGGGACAGCCATTAAGTCAGCAATGGCTGTCCGGCCCAGGATGCATTGGTAGAGAGACGGGCAGTCCACTACCAGGAATTTCACCTTGATTGTTTTTGCAGTTTCTTCGGAGCCAACGGTGACTAGCAAGTCTACGTAGCCCCATGGCTTGGATGTTGCCCCATTGAATCCAGAAAGATCGGATCCAAAATAGGGAGTGAGGTAGGTTTCATCCAATTGCAGAGTTTTAAAGAGTTGGGAGTACATGATGTCGCAGGAGCTTCCCTGGTCGACCAGTACCCTGCGGACGTCCATGTTTGCCATGTCCGCTCTGATGAGCAGGGGTATCTGGGAGTTTGCAGCTCCTCCGGGCAGCTCTTCCATATAGAAAGATATGGGCCTTGACTGCCCTTTTGGTTTGTCTAAGGTTGCACTCATGTTAGAGGAGCCATCCAGTAATTCTTCAAATTTCCTTTTGATTGATCCCACAGACTGTTTATCAAAACCTCCACCAGAGATAACCATAGCGTGGGCAAGTGCGTCCCATTTGCTCAGCGTAGGGGCAACATAGGTATCGTCCAAGTAGTCAGGGACGAAGAAGTCTTCAGTTCTGGAGATGGCAAGGGCAACTGGCTTGTGCCCGGATCGTTCTGGTGCAGCTTCTTCAGTGTTGCTGGTCTCAGCAGCTTCTGCCCGGGGAGCATTGCTCCTCTTCACATATTGTTTCATTTGCCCATTTCTGATCAAAATTTCTATGGCATCTTTCAGTTGGATGCAGTCGTCAGTCAGATGGCCGTAACCTTTGTGGTACTTGCAGTACCTGCTCTTGTCTTGGCCAGGCTTCGTGGGTTGTTGTCTTGGAAATTTAATTCCTGCTTTGGTGAACTCAGCTGAGTTGCACTCTTTCCAAATTTCTTCCTGGGTTCTGTTAAGGGGAGTATAGTTGCTGAACGTGCTAGGAGGTCCACGGGGTTCCCTAGGCCTTTCGCCTCTTCGTCTTCCTCCTCCCCGGCTGGGCTGTTCAGCATTTGAGCGAGGAGCAGGTTGACTGTTTCCTGCTCGCCCATAGCGGGCAGCATCTGCAGCTTGTTGCTCTTCATATTGGATGTATGGTTGAGATTTGAGGAGGAGGTCGCTAAAGGTGCGTGGTTTTTCGATTCCAACGGCTTTTGCAAAGTCGGTATTCGGTCTGAGGCCCCTTTGGAGCAGGTATTTCTTCATATCATCCGTTGTTTCTACCTGGACGGCCTCTTTGTTGAACCTCTCTATAAAACTACGGAGAGATTCATTATCACCTTGGAAGATGGCGTCCAGGACTGCCTCGGTCTTTGGCTGCTTGCGGGAAGCAGTGAAGTGTCTGCGGAACTGGTCGGAGAGGTCCATCCATGAGACAATGGAACGAGGAGGTAGGCTGTGATACCAGGCCATAGCTCCCTTCCTGAGGGTAGTTGGGAAAATTCTGCATCTTATAGCTCCGCTGACCCTTAAGAAGTTCAGGGTAGCGTTGATTGAAGCAATGTGTTCATCTGGGTCTGTGAGTCCATCGTAGGCTGGGAGAGCAGGTGGTCGCTCGAATCCCTTTGGCACAGGTGCTTGGAGAATGTCATGGGACAAGGGGCAGCGAGGATCCTCCTCGTCACTCTCATGTGAGTTTAGGGGAGGTGAGTCCTCACGATCAGGAGTTGGGCTCCTGGAGAATTGGCTGCGAGGAGGTGTTCGGTCCACCGTTTTTCCTTTCTTCATAATAGGAGAAGATATACCCTCGCGGGGAGGGGAGACATGGTCTCTTTTCTTGCTAGGCTGCTCAATCCTCTCAAGTGCAGGTCGTCGTTGTCTGACAACCTCTTGACGAGGAGGGGATTGAGAAGCAGGAGTTCTCCTCGGAGGAGAGTTGTTCCTTGAAAATCGCTGCTTCCTCTCCAAGCGATCAAGTCTTGCGTTCTGCTCGTCCATGCGGCGATTCTGGCCTTGGAGAGCTTCAGTGGTTTGCTTCAGGGCAGCTATGAGCGAAGCAAGCTCAGCGTTGGTAACTGAGGCAGCGGACAAATCGGTCTCTGCTGATTTGCCCTGCTCGGACTGGGGGCGCTTCCGAGCCTGTTTCTCAGTCAGGACGACCAGGTCGCCGTCCTCAGAAGTCCAGGAAATTTCCTGCCCGTCTCTTGGGTCAGACTCGGGGAGGGCCTGGTGGTCAGGGATGAGAGCAGGAGACAGGCGGGGAGAAGCGGGAGGAGCAGCGTCCTCAATGTCATTGTTGAAATGAGATGAACTGGCCATGATGGAAATGTGAATGATTGGTTTTGTTCTTTGGTTTACTTGCTCGAAACAAAGAAGGGGAGAACTCAGATCCCCACAGTCGGCGCCACTGATCTTAACTGTTGATCAGAACAGGTAGAAGGCCAGCTGGAAGTCCGTTGAGCAGGTGATAGGCAGCAATCCGAGCAGATGGTCCACGGAGGGGGGGGTTGTACCTGCAGGTGCTCCGATGCCAAAGTCAGACAAGGAATATAGAGAGCAAAGAGGTACTTAGAGAGAAGTTAGAGAGAGAGAGTAATTGTAATAATGAATAGTGTCTACCTTGCTCTCCCAAGAGGGAGAGTATTTATAGCCCCCAGCTCTGGGCCAAAGGTCCTCTTAGTGGGCTGGACTAGCCAAGGCCCATTAAGAGGGACTGCCAAGATATCACCCTTAGATGGTGGGTAGAGTAGTAATTTTACCCTATCTTGGTGGAGAGGTTGTGCCATGCTGACATGGAGGTGATTGGGCAAGCCATGTGGACTTTGTGAGGGTCTAGGTGGACTAGCATTAGTCTAGTCCAGAACAACTAGCAATTATTATCACTCCATATATATCTTTTTTCCCTTCGTGTGATTAACTTCATAGATCCATTATCATTGTATGATAAACAAAAGGACTGGGGGACCTGGATTTGGTAAACTCAACCGTAAGTACAGTCATGAAGTCACTAGATATAAATCGTATAATCTTGATCGAACAGTTCAGATATCAACTCAAAATTTTATACTAAAAAATAAAATAATCTTAAAATATAAACCGTCAAATCAAGATGAGACGGTTTATTGTCCTTGACGGCATATAATCCCATTCCTAAACAAAACTATAAGTAGAACAAGTAACTACATATAAGACTCACTAGATCAATAACATCATTATTGATACATCACCACATTGCAAGTAGATCTGCATCTACTTCTATAACAATAACAACTTTTAGTTGAAAAATTCACACACCAAAAATGCCTTGACACACGTTCATCCCACTCAAAAAAATCATTGACACACACATGACATAAAATACTCCCATAACCATTCCCGGCAATCAAGTTGCTCATGCCAGCCGACTCATTCTTTCATAAACACGAGGTGTGGTCCTATTATTACTCGTCCTTTTGTTTTCTTGCAGTAACAAATAAACACATAGTGGGTCCCAATCTCATCTCTCAATTACCCTTTTACCCCCACCATTCCTCAATCCCCTCAACGCATCGATCTTAGTTACACCACTCCCACACACTCCTCACGTCACTCCCACTTGCTCCACAACCAAAAAACACATTCATTCATTCTCCTACATATCAACACCACCACATAACCAACATTTCCTCACCAAAAATACCCTCTGTTTCTCTCCACAGAAACAGAAAAAATGCATCCCTTCACCCTCTCCCTCATCTTCCTCTCCTTCACCCTCCTCACTCTCACAGGTAATGCTCCTCTCTCTCTCTCTCATTCTTGTATTCCTTTCTATTTTTTCAATATTAACTTGTACCACTTTGTTAAACTAAGAGTCGTGTACTCTACCAACTGAGCTAGACGGACTTGTCATGTTTCTAATTCTACATTGTCTCTATTATTTTTGCAGATGGAGGTTCAATTGGAGTAAACTATGGACGCATAGCAAACAATCTACCATCAGCAACAAAAGTAGTTCATCTTCTCAAATCACAAGGCTTAGACCGTGTCAAAGTCTACGACACAGACCCATCAGTACTCCGAGCACTCTCCGGTTCCAAAATCAAAGTCACAGTCGATCTACCAAACCAACAACTCTTCGCAGCAGCAAAAGCACCATCTTTTGCACTCTCATGGGTCGAACGAAACGTCGTCGCTTACTACCCACACACCCAAATCGAAGCCATTGCTGTTGGTAACGAAGTTTTTGTAGACCCAAATAACTCAACAAAATACCTCGTACCCGCCATGAAAAACATCTACAGAGCTCTTCAAAAACACAATCTACACTCAGATATCAAGGTTTCTTCCCCCATTGCTCTTTCTGCTCTTGGTAGCTCTTACCCTGCTTCATCCGGGTCATTCCGACCCGAATTAATCAAACCCGTTTTTCAACCCATGCTTGATTTTCTCCGTGAAACCGGTTCTTACCTTATGGTTAACGTTTACCCGTTTTTTGCGTATGAGTCAAATGCTGACGTCATTTCACTTGACTATGCTTTATTTAGAGAAAACCCGGGTCAGGTTGATTCGGGTAACGGGTTAAGATACTTGAATCTTTTCGACGCTCAAATCGACGCTGTTTTCGCAGCTCTTTCTGCTTTGAAATATGATGATATAAACGTCGTCGTTTCGGAAACAGGTTGGCCTTCAAAAGGTGATAGTAATGAAGTGGGTGCGAGTGTTGAGAATGCAGCTGCTTACAATGGTAATCTCGTCCGTAAGATCTTGACTGGTAGTGGGACCCCACTTAGGCCCAAAGCAGATCTCACCGTTTATTTATTCGCGCTTTTTAATGAAAATCAAAAGCCTGGGCCCACTTCAGAGAGAAACTTCGGGCTTTTTTACCCTAATGAAGAAAAAGTTTACAACGTTCCTTTAACCGTGGAGGCTCTTAAAAATTACCATGACAACCCCTCACCAGTTGCACCGGTTTCCGGTAATACAAACCAGCCTACACCGGCGGTTGGCGGTAGTGGAAGCGGTGGTGTTTCTAAGAGTACTACCGGGAACACGTGGTGTGTTGCGAATCCTTATGCTGATAAAAATAAGCTACAAGATGCTTTAGATTTTGCTTGTGGTGAAGGAGGTGCTGATTGTCATTCGATTCAACCTAATGCCACATGTTATGATCCTAATACATTAGTTGCGCATGCTTCTTTCGCGTTCAACAGTTACTATCAGAAGCAAGCACGTGCTGGTGGAAGTTGCTATTTCGGTGGCACGTCGTATGTGGTCACTCAAGAGCCTAGTGAGTATTCTAAAAAATCTCTTTCTCATTGTTTTTTCTTAGACTCTAAAATATTGCGTAGTTTAGTTTAGATTTGCTAACATGAGCTGGGTAGTACTAGTCTAGTAGATATGGTATGCACGTGATTTAGGGTTAATTTGAAGAGGGAATCTTGTATGATAGTGACGTGGCATAGCTTTATTGGGTAGAGTGTATTATTTTTGGAGCATATTGTATAATTATAGGTGGTACAATAGTGTTTACTAGTACATTGATAGCTGGAAAAATGACTTTTATTATTACAAAGGGACAAAGGTAATTGTAATTGTTGGATTGGAATTTAGCAAGTAGTACTACCCAAAACTAAAAAGGGTCAATTAGTCAAAGATTGGGCTGTGTGTCGCATTGGATTCTAATTCTACCTGGTCAGTGTCACATTGTTTAATGATTTATTTATGAGTGAGTTAATTTTTGTGCAGAGTATGGTAACTGTGAATTTCCAACTGGATACTAAAAGGTGAAGAGAAGGCTAACATAGGGAGCAGATGGCTGATTTTGCATTGTGTAAAGTTTATCATTAAGGTGGTGGTGACATGGGTGAAAAATATTTGAAGATTTTTTTTGGGGTTGTGGATTGCATTAGTTTTAGTTGTTAGTATTATTATTATTATTATCAATTAAAATAATATATTTATTTGACTTTGTCATTCAGTTGGTGGAAGTTGGTTAGCTAAATTTACTTTTAGGGCCCGTTTGGTGCACAGGATAAGAGACAAGATAGGATAACTGTATCATATCCTGCCGCAATCCAGTGTTTGGTGATATAGCAGGATATGATAAGTTAATCCTGAAGCTTATCCTATCCTGTCTCTCTAGTTATAATTCTTATCCTGAATTTGAGCTGGGTTACCAGCAGGATAGGATAAGAAGAAAAAAAAATTACTGATTTATTTTATAAAATATATTTAAAATACATAAAATAAAATTAATAAAATATAAATAATTAAATAATTAATTTTTAAATATATATGTGATTTTCTCATAGGGGTAATTTTGTAATTTATATATTCTAAAAAATCAAAATTTTACTAAAATTACAATATTTTAAAGTAAAATGATTATTAAAAAATTGACAAATAGGGATATTAATTTAAATTTTATAAAAAATTAAATATAATTCTTTTGCAATAATAGTTTTATTATTTACGTATGAGATATATCATATATTTATTTGGCTTATCTAACATGTATATATTATTGAGTTATTTATTTGATCATGATTCATATAAAAAATTAAACTTGATTATTTTCTCATGATTTTTATTTTAAATTATATAAAGTTATTTGATTACTTATTTATATTTTTCTATTTATAAAATTCAAAGTATTACAAAATAATTTTAAAAAAATAACAATTGTTTTACAAGAGTAATTTTGTCAATTAAATATGTTATATATCTTATCATATTATTATGAGCAAGTATGTATTAAAAACAAAATATAATAGTTATCATGTTTGTTATCCTGTGTGCACCAAACATAGGATATGATAACTGAGTATAACTGTTATCCTGCTGTTATCCTATCCTATCCTTATCCTGTTTTATATCCTATCCTGTCACTATGCTATCCTGCGCACCAAACGGGCCCTTAGAGACTTAATTAATGAAATTGTATCTAAGTTTTTAATGCTTTGCAGATAGTCTAAGGTTTCGTTAATTTCAATCCAAATGAAACACTTATTTGAGATGAAACATTCCTCTATTTGTGCTTGCCAAATTAAGGCAGGTTTGATCTTATTGACTAAGATAAAAAAAATGGGATTTCACAAAAGATATTAAGATAGTGAAATTAATTTCATCAATAACAGTAACCAAAAAAAAAAATTTCATCAATAACTGATTTGTTACAACACTTCTATTTATAGAACTAATGCACATCATAATTAACTGCTACCATACCTAATTTGCTATACTATTTAATACTTTGATGGACCCTCTCCAGCTGCAACATTTGATTAATGTGATTTTGTAGTGTAGATGAGATTTGTGTATGTGTCAATGTTACGTAATGAAGAGTGCTAACAATTAAGAGATATTGATGCGGTTCTACAATATTTACTTAGCTTATAAATAATACATGCTAACATGCATGGATGATGATATAGTACTTTTGAATTGGGCATATTAGATTCATGCATGATATGTAATGATAATACGTTTATTGGAGAAGAAATTGTATTGCTTCAACAAAAAGAAAGAAATAATAAGCAATAAAAAAGAACACAAATAATAAAAAGTCATTTTAGATGTAGCTAGCAATTTGGTTGTGAACTTATAATATTCAAATGCTAGTCTCCCTCCTCCTTCTGTCCATGCAAAGAAGCACCACTTAAGTAAAATCTATTTTTCTGGTGCATTCAGACCTAGAAAACTAGGTTAAAAAATGGAAAAGGAGTCAATATATTTATCCGGGTTTACATAACGCTTATTTGAGTTTAAGGAGTCAATATATTTAGTATCCATCCCATTAGTTCGTAGATTTTTTAGCTAAAATGAGAGTTAATTCTCAGTCATCCTGATTTATGGTTGAACCATTCATCTAAAAGAGAGGGGAAGGGGCCTATGTATTTGCATGACTCCTGCGAATTTTACCCTACCCAACCTCCTATCGGTCCTGCCACCACGCCACAGAACGGGAGCTCGTGTAGAACCTTTTATTTCTAGCAGTTGACCTATCATTTGACATGTTTAAGAAGAGAGTAGTTTTTTATAGACAAATGTTAAGTTAGTGACTATAAAGTAAGTTTACAGAGTTAAAGTCTCATAATATGTCTCTTACTTAAAACTCTTTCAATCTCTATTGGCTCATCAACCAAATAGCCTATGTAATTTAAATGATTGCAAAGTTCATTTTCAACAAATGCTGCTGGTCAATTTATTTATTTTTGTCTATACAATGAAGATATAATATCTTACCACAATTCCATCCTCCATTGCAATTGACTGGTTAATAGTTACACAATTTTTTCTTTATAAAAGTATATTCCAATTCTCATGGGAAAACAGTTCTTAAGTGATGCATTATGTGGTGGGGCATGAATTCACATAGGCAGCCTGATGCGGAATTGGATCTGGTGCAATTATTTTTCCATGCAGTCGTTTAATAGTCGTCCGATCACGATCGGACGGTTTAAACAAATGCAGTTAATATATAATAATAGTTTAAATTATAACCGTCTGATCTTGATCGGACGGCTATAGATGTCCTGACTGCATGACTGCACCGAAAAAGCAACTGCACGGAATCCGGATCCAGCCTGATGCAGTAGCTAATGGCAACAAGTTTCAAAGATGCACAAAAGTTGCCCATAAATTATATATGACATTCTCCACATTACAGTGATCATAATGCCAATTTGATAATCTAAAAGGGCACCTTCTTTAACATTATTTTATTATATTATACTATTACTATAATAATAATTTATAAAAGGAAGAATAATCTTATAGATATTTATAAGGTCTAATTTAACTGATATTACCAATATTTGTACATTTGTTTGCGGAAAAAGCACACACCCAACAACATCTTCAATCTGATTCAAACTTAAAATTTTAAGTTGTATGCTAATTTGTATGATATTTATCACTTTGTCTACTGATAATTCTGAAGAATGATGTCATAAAACTCTCAATCGGATGTAAGAATGACACAAGGATGAAAGAATAAATACGAGAAGGAAATGAAAAACATAATGCAGTAAAAGGTTAAAAGGAGAAAAATATAGAAGTATATATAAAATAATAATACTAAAATGGAGTATTGACTAAAAATAATACTAGTAGTAGTATAAGAGAAAGAGAACATGAAAAAGTCACAAGTCCTTTATATAATGTCTTTTGCCCTTTCTATCTATGGCGGGGTCCCGAAAGTAGAACCCATGTGACTAAAGCTGCACTGCAAACTATTATAACGGCCAACTCTTTGTGTGTTAGTACTGTATTTTATAAAAACGATTTTTTATCAATTTATATTTGAATAGTTTTGATGACAATTGCTTTTGAGGAATCAAATTTTAGGTTGAAAGGTGAACATAATTGTGGCCAAATCACATTTATTAGATCCTAAGATGTCTAAATTACATTTGTTTTCATTTAACTTAGACTCCGGTCTGAACATGATATTGTTGCGAGCATTTCAAAGACTTAATATAATTGCTAACCAAATGAGATGATGATTTTTAACATTTTTCTTGTATTTCACCAAGTCTCCAAATCCATTGAAATGACCTCATCACCTTTGCATTAAATCAATATTCATCCACACCTGAAATGGGAAAGAACAATTAAAAAATAAGTGATGAATGTATTCATCTTCTTTAAAACGAAAATCACACCACCTTTCACGTTGATTAACAATGATTTCTTTCCTAAATAGAGTCATTCGCATTGGAAGTCTCTTTAATAGTAATCTCCACCCAAATATGATCGCTTTGGAAGGGACATCATTTACCCATAACGCAAACATAATAGTCTCACCCAAAGCCGAAGACTCTACACGGTTAAGAAGAAATTGATAAGATGAAGACACTGAAAAACTACCAGATTGCTAACGTTAGAGTGGAACCAATCATCATTAACTCGACTGACCTTTGCTGTCTTTGTTCCCTATTGATAGGAAATTAGAGCACAAAATTAAAAGGAAAAAGCTAATCCCTCTCCATTTCTTTTTGCTGAGCAAAACTTGATTAAAAAGATCAAGATTCTTTATATCTAGCTGCCCTCCTTTTTCTTTTCGGAGACAAATTGTTTCTCAACTAACACAACAAATCTTCTTGTTATCTGAACTTTCTCCTTATAAAAAATTCTTTTGGGTACTAACCAGTTCCTTGATGACACAAACCGAAACCTTAAAGAAAGAGAAGAAATAAAGAGGTAAACTAGATAACACCGAATTAATAAGAATGACTCTACTGCCAATAGATATATTCGGATCTTTCCAACCATTAAGAGTTAAGACACTTCCTCATAGATTCCATAATAGGATTCCAAGTAACTTTCCTCCTTGGATTTGCTCCTACCAAAATACCAAGAAAACGAAAAGGGATAGAGTTTACCTCACAATGTAAGAAAGATGACGCAACAGCTAAGAAATCTTCTTCGATGTTGATCATGTACAATTTACTTTTAAAGAAATCAAAGGTTATAATTTTAATATTAGTGATTTGTTATGATGTATCAGATAATATTTATCTTTAATTTATTAATTAGAAGTTAATATTCAATCACTCTCTAAATCAACGTAGAACTAAACTGACAACAGTAAGATCATGCGTGGTATTCATTTATTTCTTCATAAACTTGCAAGTATTTTAATTTGAAGAAGCAAATTTTCTAATTATAACCAAGCTATTAGATTAGACATGATGACAAGGGAGGCCAATTCTAACATATCAAGTCTTCCATGGTGCACAAATTACTCATATTATTATAACGAATACGAATTTTACAAAATCGATCGTTGGATTGAAAATTTATATTATATAGATCATCCATAATTTATTTTAAAAAAATCGAAAATCATTTGATATGTTATTGAGACACATCAAAATTAACGGTTTATGAGTTTTTATTATATACCGTTAATCTTGATTGGTCTCGATAACATATCAAACAATTTTCGATTTTTTTTTAAAAAATTATGGATGATCTATACGATATAAACTTTCAATCCAACGGTCGATTTTATAAAATTCGTATTCGTTATAATAATATGGGCAACTTATGCATCATGGAAGACTTGATGAAGTTGTTAGTCAAAGCCTACATAGTCTTTTCTTTACTATATATCTAAAATCCTCTGATCATTTAACCCTCAAGAGCATGCATCATGTAACCTTCCCAATCAAACAAGATGACCTAATCATACTCTCTCATTGATTTCATTTTCATTCATTCATGGTGTTGGCTTTTTTCTAAGAATAAAATCAAAACAAGAGTCAATAAGAATTATGTCACCCACGTCTTTGTACCTTAGTTTTATATTTTTATTTTCCAATTATACTATATGAGGCAATTTGAAAATAAATATAAAAATATATACAAGAAAAGAAAAGAGTAGGAAAATTAAGCCATGTTCCAAAGAAAGTTTAGAAATAGAAAACAAAGGTGGTGTTCCACTTGGTGTGTCGGGTTATGTTGAAACTTCAACCACGAGATGTGTTATAATTAGTTAGATTCTCTCTATGGCTCTGCAAAATCAAAATTGTCATTTACCACTAAGTCACATGCTATATGTGTTGTCTCATATAGTAATTCCAAAGTTCAAACATTCATTTATGATACCATATATGGTGTCATGCCACTGTTGTTGTGAGTGATGACTCAATAAGAGTAAGTATTTTTCAACATTATTGTATTTTGGGAATTATATACTGGTGGTATCCAGCCCATGCATTATCTTTTCGACAGCAATAATAATAATAAAATAAAAATCAATAATTTTTTTTTGGTAGCATAAAAATCAATAATTTATTATGGTTAACTATTTTTTTAATTGATGATAAAGTCAATAATTTTTTATTAGAAATTTGACATTAAATGAAGATATAAAAAAAAATAAAAGACTATAAAAAAGACTAAATAAGAAAATGTTAGAACAATAAAGCTCAATTGCTTCCACCAAAACAAGTTCTTTTTTATGCCACACAAATGGGAAGTTTTTTTGTTACCCCAATGTTAATACTAGTTAGGTAAAAAAAAGAAAGAAAGTTGAGGTCCAAGAAAAGTGTCTTGTTATCTGCCTAATGGTCGACTCTTCAAATCATAACTTGTTCCGAATTAGATCAAGGGCTCAACCGTGTGGGTCACCTGACTCATGAATAAGTAAAGGAGATCATACAATAGACACGTGAACCGTTTGACATAGTCGCCTTGTTGCCATCAGACAATATTTGTCATGATCATAGGGGGTAGAAGAATATTCTAAGTCTTTACAACCATAATTTCTTCCTTATATAAAGCCTGCCTACTTCAGGTATACATGTACCATCTCGCACTCTATGGCATTTACTGATTCGATCGTCGTAGTGTATACAAATACCACACCCTCCTTCACAACAAAGTTTCATCAACAACCAACTATATTACCAACCAAAGTCCTTACACAGTTACACAACAACTACTATACAACATTATCATCCAGATCCAAGGTTCGAAGAGTATTATAACTGAGAACTCACAATCTCAATATAATTTTGTATTATCTGAGAACTCACAATATTTTCTCAAACTGGAGGTGTCGCTTTATTTTTTTTCCATTAGATTATAGCCTCTTGAGTAGTGGTGGCAAAATGGATGGATAAGATGAATTTGGATTTAGAATCCACCAATTTTTTTAAAAAAATATCCAATTCAATCTAATCCATTCATTAAGCATATGATCCATCCAATTCATTTATTAAAATATATAATTCTTAAAAATAAATTAAAACATATTTAATAATTGATAAAGAAATACATTTTTATTTATTTTTTAAGTAAAATTTTATTCAATTTTATGATTGAATTTGTATATAATTAGCCTAAAACAATTTCTTAACAAGGCCCAAATAGTTTTCTACTAAGCTCAAAGAGGTTTTTTCTGCACCATCCTAATAATAGAATTTATTTATATAATTTAATATTATAATAAATAAACATTTAAAAACTTATGGTGGAGGACCGATGGTCAACACAAGACCACTAGTGGTCGAATTTGATTTATATTTTTTAATATTTTGTTTTTATATAAATTTAAAATAATAGTTAAAATGATTCATTGGTTTTCTAAAGATTGTTGGACGAATCAAATCCATCTATTTAATTAGATGAATGGATTGAATCCAATCATTAACAGTTTTTATTGTCTAATGGATGAATTGGATGGATTTAGAGTGGACGAATGATGGATTAATGGAATAATTGAGACCCCTACTTCCGAGTGATGAGAAAACAAAATAAGGGAGGATATTGATCGTTTGAAACTAGAGGGGAGGTACTTGACATTTAGCTGAATCTCAACGGAAGTGTGTAATTTTCCGTAAAAAATCTTATCATATTTTTTTTTGTTAGAAAACATTCCAATAAAATGTCAACACTGATTAAAAGTCAACCGATTAAATACATAGTATAACTACACATAGAGCTTAAATAGAGATCAAGAAAGGCAATGAGAACTAAAAACCCCTTTCTGAAACACAAAAAAAAACAAGAATCCTAGAATAGAGAAATATTTACTAAACTAGAAGTATAAAATTTTGTCAAAAGATATTTTGAAACAAAAAGAACAACCAATTGATCCAAATAGTATTTGAACTTTGGGTTTCATATTGGGCTTTAGAGGCAGGCTGATGCAAAGTCCATAATCACACTATCAAGTACTGCGCAGAGCAGATACGGGAAGAAATATGTTGAGAATTACTTTTGCCATCCCATCGGCAAGTCGTGCGTTCTACTCGTTTTTCATTTTACTCTTCCGTTACTTAAGTAGTGGACATTATAAAAATGAATTTTTTTAGGATAAAACACCCTACCAAGATTGTAATAAAGTCCGCTCCGCTACTTAAGTAGCGGACGTTATAACAATGTGAGAAAACACCCCATAACATGAAAGCTTCTCATTTTTTTTTGGCACAATTTTTTTTATATTTTTAACGGACGTTATAAAAATATGAAATTTGAGGGAAAAAAATACTCCATAACATGAAAATTTAGTGATAATAATAATAATAATAATAATAATAATATCTTATTATGACTAAATTTTCATATTATGGAGATTGATGATATTAAAGGCAAGAATATGAAACCAAATGTTCAAAACCGCATAAATGAGATTTTTGAAAAAAAAAACCTTCAAATCCACTACTTAAATAGCGGACGACAAAAATATATTGATGATTTCGTAGGGCGTGCTCCAAAATTAGGACCGCAAAAGTAAATCTCAAATATGTTTGGGAATATTGAATTCATGATCTAGCGGGCTATTTTTTTCGTTGTCCCTCTTCTTTCTGTTTTCACACTCACTTTCCTTAACTTCATCTTCAACAACCAACACCCGCCAATTTTCCATATCCTTCACTCTCAATTTCACTAAGTTTCCTCCCAATTTCGTTAAGTTTCCTCTTAATTTCGTGAAACCTTCGCTCTCGATTTCAATAACCTTCACACTTCAACAACCAAAACTTTCACTCTCAATTTCCTACACAATCGCTTCCGCCATCGTTTTCCCCTTTCTCACTCCCCTTTTTTAGCTATTCTGTGAGCCATCACTTCAGATCGATGGCTCGTCGCATTTGGATTTCATCGAGTTGTAGTCGTTTGGATTTCACAGTACGTCGCATTCGGATTTCACGGTTTGTCGCATTCCAATTTCATCGTTTGGATTTCATTTATGATTTTGCCTTGTTGTACCCTAAGTTTACTTCTTTTGTTAGTTTTCAGGTTGATTTACTTGCTCTCTTCACATAGTTTATAAAAGGTAAATTGAAATAATTTTACTGTCATACTGTTGTTGAATTGAAAGCTATATGATTATGAATTAACACAAGAGCTTTATGATTCTAGCTTTAATTTTATAATTTGATTCAGAGCTAGAAACAAGTTTAGATTTTCTAAATTTAACCTATGGAATTTTGATACTTGAAGCTTCCATAATTTTAGTTCATTATTGTAATAAACCATGCCTAATGTCATGTTCATGATTATATTGTGTTTTCGTCTACGTTTTCTGGTGTATGATTATCATGAAAAAATATATTGAGATGACTTTTTTTTAAAGTAGTCTATCATGTTTGATTATAATTGTAGTTTTGTTGTCTTAATAATTGCTGAATTGAAGTTGGTTTGAGGCATATTATAGTACATTCGTAAGAACTCGGCTTAACCATGATTATTGTAAAATTCCAATTCTTTACATATTAGTAATTACTGTTAATTGTTTCTTGTTGGCTTAGGTAAAATTTATGAGTAACTATTTTCTTCCCAACTCCAATATAAATTCTCAAGTAACTACACTGAAATTTCACTTTAATGTTGCTTTAGTTTCTAATTGATCAATAACTTTAGTCGAGCAATTATGAAACTTAGAGGGCCAATTGATCAATAACTTGATTCACTTTAATGTTGCTTTAGTTTCTTTTTCTCATTTGTTTTCTTTTCTGATTTTGAACGACTTTATATTGAGGAGATCATTAAGTGGTAACAGAAACAATCAGCTACATTGGGTACTCCACACACTACAAGTAAATTGTAGCAACTGGTATGGTCGGTAATGACCTTCTCAAGTAAGCTTTAGAAACTTGGTGGTGTTATTGCTCTTCTGGATGAGGCCTGGTATGTGACCTTTGTTTATTATTGCAGTTTGAGCATGAGAAAATGAGTTCTGAGATTGTAGCTCGCGTATTGGTTAAGGTTTGGTTTAATCAATTTTTTGATTGTTCAATTAAAATTGTGGATGTGCTTATTACTAGATAGTTGATGTTAGCACATGCTCAAATCTTTGTTTTTGTTTTTTTGAATAGGCTCTCATGCATGGCTATGCCAACTCCAAACATCAGCCTATGTCTCATTTTAATTCCAGAACGTGTGGTATATGATTCTTACAAAGTATTCTTTTCTTTGTAGTTGTTCTTGTTCTCATGCACGATTAATTAGATATCTGAATGGTCCCTTCATTCTTGTTAGATGTCTTTGATTGAGCATGACCTAATAATCAATTCCAATTTTATGAATTTTTCTCTGTGATTCTTTAGTATTACGTAAGTTTTATGAATTTTCTGTTTACTATGAATATTAGCAAATGGAGGAGCAGTTCAAGACACTGATAGTTCTGTGATTCTTTAGTATTACGTAAGCATGCATCATTTAGTTTTCATGACTTATATCATTTAGTTGCCACTTGCCATGGATTAAGAAGTTCTTAGAAACCAGTGATTAATATTGATTCTGGTCTTTAAATCAATGAGGTAGCTACTTATGAAATATTTTGGTAATGTGTTTGTTTTGTATTAATGTTGATCTTTTATATACATGTATTGGCTTTTCTTGTTATATATGATATCAATATAGCAGACTATTATTGTATTCTAACAGAGTAGTGAAGCAAATGCAGCTTTTTTTTTTTTAAAAAAAGAAGTTAGCCACATTTAGAGAAGTGACAAAGTTTTATTCAAGGTTAGCCACGCCTAAAACCAAATTTAAAAGAGTAGGTCGAAAAATTCTGATTTATTCACTTAGTAATACATTTATGCCCAAATTACATCATAATATGGGGAAGGGAAATACATAAATGAACAAATAATATTACTTTCCATAATAATCACACAAATATGTCACCAAAAAAAGAAGAAAGGGTGACAATGAAAATACACAATATTATTCATTAATACAAATAGAGTTGTGTTATTTCAACAACTATTTTTGACAACTTTTGGGACAACTAAAAATACGCAATGTGGGTATTGACACAATCACACAAAAATCAAGGCAAATAAACAATTATTAAAAAAATTAAAATGACTTTTACATAAAAAGGTTGTCCCGAATGGTTGCCAAAATATCATTTCTCTTGCGATTGACCTTCTTGATCATCATCAATTTGATGTTCAGCAAGTGATGCTAAAAAGAGATAAGGGTAGTGAGAAATGTACCTGAAGGGCATGTTGGTTGATGATGATGGAACAAAAAGTAGCATATACAAAAAAATAACAACCACAACAAAAGTCACAGTCATGAAAAGAAACACATTGGCCAACCAAGTAAGTTCACTGATAACAGTGTAAAGACCAGCCATGAAAGCCAGAGATAATGAAATGAGAGCTATTCCAAGAAGTGGCATAACAATGTTGAGAGAGTTAGTTACCAATTCCGCTAATCCAATTGTTGCCCAAAAGAGTATGATAGTTGAACTAATGGCACTGAACAATGATATTGTTATGAAGATAATGAAAAGTTGAAACATTATATGACATAAGTTGTTTGCTTTTCCATCTGCTGCTTCACCTGGAACAGCAAAACATGCTGCTACTGATGCTGTTACTATAAGTGTTGAAACCAATAATATTGTCTCTACTCTATCTTTATATGCGGTTGAGCCTTTTGCTGTAAAGAGATTTTTTGGTTGAATGTAGTCAGGGACGTTTTCTTTATATGTATCTGAGAATTTATCTACCGGAGGAGGTTGATATTTGTCCTTGTTTCTCTTCTTTGACGATGATGATATGTTTACATCAACGGTCTGTTCTGTTTCATTTTGTTGGGAGGATTCTTCAACATGGTTTTGATTTTTGTCTTTATCTTGTTCTGTTTCTTTGGGTGAATTTGAATCACTTTGTTTGGATTCAATATAGTGAGCTAATGATCTTGTAGAACTTGGTTTTACACCAGCAGATGTAAGTGCAGTCCATGTAAGATGCTGCAAACATTGTTACATCTGTGTCAGTGTCATGAAAGAAACAAGAGAAAATATTCAATCCGAGGGGATCAATCCCACCGCTCATTTGCAGGGGGCCCTTTAAAGTCAGAGTTCTTTTTGCTCTGTATGGATTAATCCACCGAAATTGTTACTAGAGACAATCGAACCTGAGACCTTGAGAGAGAGAAGTATACTCCAAGGACCCAAGTTAACACCACTAGACCAACTCAAGTGGATTCCAACTAACTACCTCTATTTAGCAGAGATAAATATGATAATAACTATGTAACATAATCTTATAAATTTGTAAGGAGCTAGAACTACTTGCCTGTCTCAAAGATGATCTATCAAATAAATTAACAATGTCAAGAGCTGTTTCCTTGTTTTTGTTAACCAAATCAAGACTCACTCTTTTGTGGTTAACTAAGTAGTACACAACTGTGGGATGACATGATCTTGCAGCAAGATGCAAAGGGGTATCTCCATTTTTATCCTGTTGATTTATCATCTTATGATATTCATGAGTTTGACTACTTTTTAGTATGTATTTTACCACCTTATGTTTTCCATAGTTTGATGCAACGTGGAGAATATTCTGTCCATAAAAATTGTCGAGCATCTCTGTTGGATCTGGACAATATTCTAAAAACTTCTTTACTACTTCTAAATAGCCACCATAAGATGCTAAATGAATTGGGAAATATCCATATTTGTCTCTTTGAATTGTGCAACATTTGCATTTGTGAAGTAATAAATCAACACCTTCAACATAACCTATTGATGCTGCGTAATGAAGTGGAAGCCTTTCATCTTTGTCACTTGAATGGATCCAAGTTCGCTTCTTTTCTAGTATCATCCTTAGCATTTCTGAATCTGACACATAAACATAAATATTTGCTTCATAAAAAATTGTGTTAAATGTGTTATAGAGAATATGCTATTATTAGTTACTGTGAGTTCACTTTAAGGGTGATATTTTTAGCTAATAGACAACTTCATAAAAAAAAAAGAGAATAAATGAATAATTGGTAAATTTTTTATTAAAATATATAAGCTCAAAGTTGGTATATTTTGTATTAACAATGCAGGTCAAAGTTGTATTAAAACATTTAGCCATTGAATTTATTAAAATATAAACTCAAACTTGGTATATTTTGTATTAATAAAATAAAATTTAATCATCAAATACTTCTCTGATACTTCTCCAGTACGTATCAGGAAGCATCGTATAGTTGTCTGGTATTTTTTATTAAAAAAATAAACTTTAATCACTGTATACTTCTTCCATACGTGTCGATAACTATCAAACACGTATCAATATCGGATACGTATCTGACGTGATACTTGGACAATTTTATAATATCGGAATTTCCGAGATAGGAACAAAGAAATATCTTTCTATTACAAATTTTTGTTATGCTTGGACAAATTTTTCTTTCAAATTATCAACTTTTCAACTTCAGGAGTAATTTCATTTACCAAATTACACCTAGTTACTTTATATTCTTTTTATATAGCAAACAAACTACAACTTGTCAAATTCATATGTTATTATCTTAAATATAAATTTCTCAAAAAAATATGTAAATTTTGAAAGCAATATCAATTATTAACAAAAAACAAAATTACTATTGCTTCAAATTGAAAACTAAAAATAATACTACTATATTATAAAAAAAAAATACTACTATTGTTAATATATTCTTCATTCCAATAATTTAACAATAATTTCATCACTTAGCTATTTAATTACCAAATGGATGCGATCCTTCCATTTTATTTACATCTCTCTATTTACTTTCTCTTAATTTTACTTTCTCTCTAAATATGTTTATTGTTTTTTTTTTAATCGAAGAGAGAAATTAAAAATAACAAAGAAACAGAAAGGAAAGAGAAAGATATAAAAAAAAACACAGAAGGATATGATCCAAGTCCTTTAATTACATACCTTTTTTAGCCATCATGATTGCTGCGACAACCGGCGATAATCCTTCCGGCTTAGTGTCATTCTTAGGAGATTTCTCCAAGATTAGTTTGACTGCATCCATGTCTCCCTTCTCAACAGCTATGTAAAGCACTGATTTCTTTTCAAGGTTAACAATATCTAATGCATATTCATAACAACACTTTGACAATGATCTCCCAAACCGATCATTTGAATTGTAAATTTCACAAATTTTGAAAATATTATTATCCCTATCAATGTTTTTCTTGTTACCACATAACATTGCCTCATGTAACATAGTGTTTCCTTGAAAATTCTCCCTTGTCACAAAATATAATATGTCCTCCATATTTGACATGGCATCATAGTCTTCTAATTCTTCCTCATATCCAGTGTAATCTAACCATGCTTTGGCTATATCCGTCTTTTTATAATTAGCATAACTTGCTAATAGTTTTTTAACGGTTGAGATGTGTCCACCTCTTGCAGCAACATGTAAGACACTATCATTGTTTTTGTTAAATTTGAACAAAAGTTTTGGAGAATGTTCAATTATAAGTGTCACAATTTCATCATTCCCTTAAATAGTAAGTTTTTTATAGAATTTTTCTCGGAATGCGTAAAGTCAACGCATTGGAAATTGTAGTGTTTAACTTTTTGAATAAAAAATTTCTTTAAATAGAATCCTTAAAGAGTGCCCCGGGGGCACTCGTTAGCAAGACCCTTTTTTCCTGAGAAAAACTCCGACAATTTTTCGAAAAAATTCCAAACTATTTCTTTTACGAATAAAATTGGAAACTTGGCCCATTTTGGGCCTTAGGCCTAATTTTAATTTATTTATTTTGATGTTTTCTCTCCCAATCCCCCTCAATTCTTTTCTACCCCCTGAATTTCCGTTTTTACCCTTGGGGGTACTGCGGTTTATACGAACCGAAATAATATGACATGCTGATAAATTTCGGTTCGCAGGTACCGAAACAATTATTTCGGTAAATTGCTACCGAAAATGGCCTAATTCCAGCGACCAACACTACAACATTTGTAGTCTTTGGCAACACTATTTTACGCAACCCATGACAATTGTTGCCTAAAAATAGTATAGGCGACAATTTATGCATGTTACTAGGTGTTTTTTTGCCACACCATAAAACTGTTCCCTAAAATATAATAGGGGACAATTTTCAACTGTAACTAGGGAACTTTTTAGGCAATAGCTATTAAATGTCGCCTTAGCCATATGAGGGAACAATTTTCAAAGGTTGCGTTATTTTTAACAAAAGACTACGTTTTCCAATTGTTGCAAATAAAAAAGATATTTTTTTATTTATTTTGATATCCCTTCAAATATAATTAATAAATAATTTAATAATAATAATAATAATCATTATATTTTTTTATAAGAATGATCATTATATTTTGTTATTATATATTGTGATTTTTTTTATGGGTCTACTATTGTGATTTCTTTTTTTGTTACTTATTATTATTATTTTATTTTATTTGTTATTATTATTAATTAATTAATTAATTATTAATATATATATATATATATATAT